>NC_044315.2:39097737-39242989 GCF_007474595.2 Lynx canadensis
AAAGAGAGAATACCAAGCAGGCTCCATGCTGTCAGAATAGAGCACAACGTGGGCCTTGAACTCATGAACCATGAAATCATGACCTCAGCCGAAAACAAGAGTCAGACACTTAACCAACTAAGCCACCAAGGTGCCCCAGTATTAACTCTTCTTTAAATGTTTGGTGGAGGTTGGAAGCAAGAGGGAAGATGGTGACGTAGGAGGATGCTGGGCTCACTGCGTCCTGCTGATCACTTAGATTCCACCTACACCTGCCTAAATAACCCAGAAAACCTCCAGAAGACTAGCAGAACAGAGTCTCCGGAGCCAAGTGCAGATGAGAGGCCCACGGAAAAGGGTAGGAAGGGCAGCGAGGTGGTGCATGCTACACGGACTGGCGGGAGGGAGCCGGGGTGGGGAGGGGCAGCCCGCTGGACAAGCAGAGCCCCCGAGTCTGGCTTGCAAAAGCAGAGGGGCCAGACGGAGTGTGTTTCGACAGCAAGCGGGACTTGACAACTGGAAAGTTGTAAGTTAACAGCTCTGCTCAGAGAGCGGGAAGGCTGGAGGACAATGGGAGGGAGAGTTGCTGAGCCCCAGGACGACAGAGCTCAGCTTGGCAGGGAACAAAGGCACTCACCAGCATCATCTCCCTCACCCATCCCCCAGCCAAAATCCCAAAGGGAACTAGTTCCTGCCAGGGAACTTTCTTGCACCGCACAAACACCCAACCTTGTGCTTCTTCTTCTTCGGATCCATCCCACCAGCGGGTCTGACTCCCTCCCGGTGCTGCAGGGCCCCTCCCGAAGCGGATCTCTGAAGCAAAAGCGAGCTGAGCCTGCCCCTCCCGCCCCCGTGCACCTTGCCTACCCACCCCAGCTAATACACCAGATCCCCAGCACCATAAGCCTGGCAGTGTGCAAGTAGCCCAGACGGGCCACGCCACCCCACAGTGAATCCTGCCCCTAGGAGAGGGGAAAAGAAGGCACACACCAGTCTGACTGTGACCCCAGCGGTGGGCTGGGGGCAGACATCAGGTCTGACTGTGGCCCCGCCCACCAACGCAAGTTATTCAAGACAGCACAGGGAAAGTGCCCTGCAGTTCCGCAGCACTCCAGGGACTATCCAAAATGATGAAACGGAAGAATTCCCCTCAAAAGAATCTCCAGGAAATAACAACAGTTAATGAACTGATCAAAAAGGATTTAAACAATATAACAGAAAGTGAATTTAGAATAATCATAAAATTAATCGCTGGGCTTGAAAACAGTATAAAGGACAGCAGAGAATCTATTGCTACAGAGATCAAGGGACCAAAGAACAGTCAGGAGGAGCTAAAATATGCAATAAACGAGCTGAAAAATAAAATAGAAACAACCATGGCTCAGATTGAAGAGGCGGAGGAGAGAATAGGTGAACTAGAAGATAAAATTATGGAAAAAGAGGAAGCTGAGAAAAAAAGAGATAAAAAAAAAAAACCCAGGAGTATGAGGGGAAAATTAGAGAACTAAGTGATGCACTAAAGAGAAATAATCTATGCATGATTGGTATTCCAGAGGAGGAAGAGAGAGGGAAAGGTGCTGAAGGTGTACTTGAAGAAATAATAGCTGAGAACTTCACTGATCTGGGGGAAAAAAAAGGCATTGAAATCCAAGAGGCACAGAGAACTCCCTTCAGACGTAACTTGAATCGATCTTCTGCACGACATATCATAGTGAAACTGGCAAAATACAAGGATAAAAAGAAAATTCTGAAAGCAGCTAGGGATAAGCGTGCTCTAATATATAAAGGGAGACCGATGAGACTCATGATGGATCTCTCTACTGAAACTTGGCAGGCCAGAAAGGAATGGCAGGAAATCTTCAATGTGATGAACAGAAACAATATGCAGCCAAGAATCCTTTATCCAGCAAGTCTGTCATTTAGAATAGAAGGAGAGATAAAGGTCTTCCCAAACAAAAAAAAAAAACTGAAGGAATTCGTCACCACTAAACCAGCCCTACAAGAGATCCTAAGGGGGATCCTGTGAGACAAAGTACCAGAGACATCGCTACAAGCATGAAACCTACAGACATCACAATGACTCAAAACCCATATCTTTCTATAATAACACTGAATGTGAATGGACTAAATGCGCCAACCAAAAGACATAGGGTATCAGAATGGATAAAAAACAAGACCCATCTATTTGTTGTCTACAAGAGACTCATTTTAGACCTGAGGACACCTTCAAATTGAAAGTAAGGGGATGGAGAACTATTTATCATGCTACTGGATGTCAAAAGAAAGCTGGAGTAGCCATACTTATATCAGACGAACTAGACTTTAAATTAAAGGCTGTAACAAGAGATGAAGAAGGGCATTATATAATAATTACAGGCTCTATCCATCAGGAAGAGCTAACTATTATAAATGTCTATGCGCCGAATACGGGAGCCCCCAAATATATAAAACAATTACTCATAAACACAAGCAACCTTATTGATAAGAATGTGGTAATTGCAGGGGACTTTAACACTGCACTTACAGAAATGGATAGATCATCTAGACACACGGTCAATAAAGAAACAAGGGCCCCGAAGGATACATTGGATTAGATGGACTTGACAGATATATTTAGAACTCTGCAACCCAAAGCAACAGAATATACTTTCTTCTCGAGTGCACATGGAACATTCTCCAAGATAGATCACATACTGGGTCACAAAACAGCCCTTCATAAGTATAAAAGAGTTGAGATCATACCATGCATACTTTCAGACCACAATGCGATGAAGCTTGAAATCAACCACAGGAAAAAGTCTGGAAAACCTCCAAAAGCATGGAGGTTAAAGAACACCCTACTAAAGAATGAATGGGTCAACCAGGCAATTGGAGAAGAAATTAGGAAATATATGGAAACAAATGAAAATGAAAAGACAACAATCCAAACACTCTGGGATGCAGCAAAGGCAGTCCTGAGAGGAAAATACATTGCAATCCAGGCCTATCTCAAGAAACAAGAAAAATCCCAAATACAAAATCTAACAGCACACCTAAAGGAAATAGAAGCAGAACAGCAAAGACAGCCTAAACCCAGCAGAAGAAGAGAAATAATAAAGATCAGAGCAGAAATAAACAATATAGAATCTAAAAAAAACTGTAGAGCAGATCAATGAAACCAAGAGTTGGTTTTTTGAAAAAATAAACAAAATTGATAAACCTCTAGCCAGGCTTCTCAAAAAGAAAAGGGAGATGACCCAAATAGATAAAATCATAAATGAAAATGGAATTATTACAACCAATCCCTCGGAGATATAAGCAATTATCAGGGAATACTATGAAAAATTATATGCCAACAAACTGGACAACCTGGAAGAAATGGACAAATTCCTAAACACCCACACACTTCCAAAACTCAATCAGGAGGAAATAGAAAGCTTGACCAGACCCATAACCAGTGAAGAAATTGAATCGGTTATCAAAAATCTCCCAACAAATAAGAGTCCAGGACCAGAGGGCTTCCCAGGGGAGTTCTACCAGACGTTTAAAGCAGAGATAATACCTATCCTTCTCAAGCTGTTCCAAAAAATAGAAAGGGAAGGAAAACTTCCAGACTCATTCTATGAAGCCAGTATTACTTTGATTCCTAAACCAGACAGATACCCAGTAAAAAAAGAGAACTACAGGCCAATATCCCTGATGAATATGGATGCAAAAATTCTCAATAAGATACGAGCAAATCGAATTCAACAGCATATAAAAAGAATTATTCACCATGATCAAGTGGGATTCATTCCTGGGATGCAGGGCTGGTTCAACATTCGCAAATCAATCAATGTGATACATCACATTAATAAAAGAAAAGAACCATATGATCCTGTCAATCGATGCAGAAAAGGCATTTGACAAAATTCAGCACCTTTCTTAATAAAAACCCTTCAGAAAGTTGGGATAGAAGGAACATACTTAAAGATCATAAAAGCCATTTATGAAAAGCCCACAGCTAACATCATCCTCAATGGGGAAAAAATGAGAGTTTTTTCCCTGAGATCAGGAACACGACAGGGATGTCCACTCTCACCGCTGTTGTTTAACATCGTGTTGGAAGTTCTAGCATCAGCAATCAGACAACAAAAGGAAATCAAACGCATCAAAATTGGCAAAGATGAAGTCAAGCTTTCACTTTTTGCAGATGACATGATATTATACATGGAAAATCCGATAGACTCCACCAAAAGTCTGCTAGAACTGATACATGAATTCAGCAAAGTTGCAGGATACAAAATCAATGTACAGAAATCAGGTGCATTCTTATACACTAACAATGAAGCAACAGAAAGACAAAGAAACTGATCCCATTCACAATTGCACCAAGAAGCATAAAATACCTAGGAATAAATCTAACAAAAGAGGTAAAATATCTGTATGCTGCAAACTATAGAAAGTTTATGAAGGAAATTGAAGAAGATATAAAGAAATGGAAAAACATTCCGTGCTCATGGATTGGAAGAATAAATATTGTCAAAATGTCAACACTACCCAAAGCTATCTACACACTGAATGCAATCCCAATCAAAATTGCACCAGCATTCTTCTTGAAGCTAGAACAAGCAATCCTAAAATTCATATGGAACCACAAAAGGCCCCGAATAGCAAAAGTAATTTTGAAGAAGACCAAAGTGGGAGGCATCACAATCCTAGACTTTAGCCTCCACTACAAAGCTGTCATCATCAAGACAGCATGGTATTGGCACAAAAACAGACACATAGACCAATGGAATAGAATTGAAACCCCAGAATTAGACCCACAAGTATGGCCAACTAATCTTTGACAAAGCAGGAAAGAACATCCAATGGAAAAAAGACTGTCTCTTTAACAAATGGTGCTGGGAGAACTGGACAGCAACATGCAGAAGATTGAAACTAGACCACTTTCTCACACCATTCACAAAAATAAACTCAAAATGGATAAAGGACCTGAATGTGAGACAGGAAACCATCAAAACCCTAGAGGAGAAAGCAGGAAAAGACCTCTCTGACCTCAGTCGTAGCAATTTCTTACTTGACACATCCCCAAAGTCAAGGGAATTAAAAGCAAAAATGAAGTACTGGGACCTTATGAAGATAAAAAGCTTCTGCACAGCAAAGGCAACAACCAACAAAACTAAAAGGCAACCAACAGAATGGGAAAAGATATTTGCAAATGACATATCGGACAAAGGGCTAGTATCCAAAATCTATAAAGAGCTCACCAAACTCCACACCCGAAAAACAAATAACCCAGTGAAGCAATGGGCAGAAAACATGAATAGACACTTCTCTAGAGAAGACATCCGGATGGCCAACAGGCACATGAGAAGATGCTCAACATCGCTTCTCATCAGGGAAATACAAATCAAAACCACACTCAGATATCACCTCACACCAGTCAGAGTGGCCAAAATGAACAAATCAGGAGACTATAGATGCTGGAGAAGATTTGGAGAAACGGGAACCCTCTTGAACTGTTGGTGGGAATGCAAACTGGTGCAGCCACTCTGGAAAACAGTGTGGAGGTTCCTCAAAAAATTAAAAATAGACCTACCCTATGACCCAGGAGTAGCACTGCTAGGAATTTACCCAAGGGATACAGGAGTACTGATGCATAGGGGCACTTGTACCCCAATGTTTATAGCAGCACTCTCAACAATAGCCAAATTATGGAAAGAGCCTAAATGTCCATCAACTGATGAATGGATAAAGAAATTGTGGTTTATATACACAATGGAGTACTAAGTGGCAATGAGAAAGAATGAAATATGGCCGTTTGTAGCAGCATGGATGGAACTGGACAGTGTGATGCTAAGTGAAATAAGCCATACAGAGAAAGACAGATACCATATTTCACTCTTATGTGGATCCTGAGAAACTTAAACCCATGGGAGAGGGGAAGGAAAAGAAAAAAAGAGGTTAGAGTGGGAGAGAGCCAAAGCATAAGAGACTCTTAAAAACTGAGAACCAACTGAGGGTTGATGGGGGGTGGGAGGGAGGGAAGGATAGGTGATGGGTATTGAGGAGGGCACCTTTTGGGATGAGCACTGGGTGTCGTATGGAAACCAATTTGACAATAAATTTCATATATTGAAAATAAATAAATAAATAAATAAATAAATAAATAAATAAATAAATGTTTGGTACAATTCACCTGTGATGCCATCTGATCCTGGACTCTTGTTTGCTGGGATTTTTTTTAATTACTGATTCAATTTCTTTGCTGGTTATCAGTTGGTTATCAGTTTCAAATTTTCCATTTCTTCCTATTTCAGTATTGGTGATTCATAGGTTTCTAGAACTTGTCCATTTCTTCCAGGTTGTCCAACTTTTTGGCAGATAATTTTTCATAATATTCTCTTATGATTGTTTGTATTTCTATGGTGTCAGTTATTTCTCCTCTCTCATCTGTGATTTTATTTATTTGGGTCCTTTCTCTTTTAAGAAGTCTGACTAGAGATTCATTAATTTTATTAATTTTTTCAAGGAACGAGTTTCTGGTTTCATTGATCTATTATTTTGTTTGTTTGTTTCTATCTCATTTATTTCTGCTCTAATTGTTATTATTTCCCCCCTTCTGCTGGTTTTAAGTTTTGTTTGTTGTTCTTTTTCTAGCTTCTTTTGGTGTAATGTTAGGTTATTTAAGTTTTCTTGCTTCTTGAGATAGGTTGTATTGCTATATATTTCCTTCTTAGGACCACTTTTGGTCTACATTCCAAACTTTTTTTTTATCATTATGTTTCATTTTCATTTTTTCATTTTTCTCTTTATTTTTTCTTTTATTTCCTGGTTGACTCATTCATTGTTTAATAGCATGTTTTTTAACTTCCATGTATTTGTGGTCTTTCCAGATGTGTGTGTGTGTGTGTGTGTATGACTGACTTCTAGTTTCACAGCATTTTAGTAAGAAAAGAGTCGTCACATGACTTCAATCTTCTTGAATTTGTTGAGGTCTGTTTTGTGGCCTAATATGTGACCTATTCTGGAAAATGTTCCATGTGCACTTGGAAAGAATGTGTATTCTACTCTTTTAGGATGAAATGTTCTGAATGTATCTGTCAAATCTATCTGCTCCAGTGTCATTCATAGCCATTGATTGTTGTTGATTTTCTATTTAGATAATCTGACCAATGATGTAAGTAGAGTATGAAAGTCTACTTTTATTATTATTGATAGTTCCTTTATGTTTGCTATTGTTTTATGTATTTGGGTGCCTCCATGTTGGGTGAATAAATATTTACATTTACTGTATCTTCTTGGATTGTCCCCTTTATTATTATATAGTGCCCTTCTTTGTCTTTTTTACTGTTGTTTTATAGTCTAGTTTGTGCTACTTCAGCTTTTTTTTGACATCCATTTGCATGGTAGGTGTTTTTCTATCCCCACACTTTCAATGTGCTGGTGTCTTTAGGTCTAAAATTAGTCTTTTGGAGGCAGTATATAAATGGTCTTTGTTTTTTTTATCAACTCTAACACCCTACATATTTTGATTGGAGTGTTTAGTCCACTTACAAAGTAATTATTGATAGATATCTATTTATTGCAGTTTTGTTACCTGTTTTGTGGTTGTTTGTGGAAATTTTTTCTGATGTTTTCTTATCTTTCTCTTTCATGGTTTGCTGATTTTCTTTAGTGATATTTTTGCATTTCATTTTCTTTATTCTTTACATGTTACTAAAAGTTTGATTTGTGGTCACCATTAGGTTTGTATATAACATCTTTTGCAAATAGCTGTCTATATTCAGTTGATAGTCATTTAAGTTTGAACCCATTCTTTTACTCCTATCCTCCCTATGTTTTAGGTATAAGTTGTCATATTTTACATTCTTTTGTGAGTTCCTTGACTGATTTCTTAATAGAAATATTTTTTATTGCTTTTGTGTTTCCTACCCTTATACTGTCACTTTTGGTCTTTCTTTTCCACTCACAGTGTCCCCTTTAGTATTGTTTGCAAGGCTGGTTTAGTAGTCACAAGCTCCTTTAATTTTTGCCTGTGAAACTCTTTATTTCTCCTTCTATTTTGAATGTTAGCCTTGCTGGATAGAGCATTCTTGGCTGATTTTTCCCTCTCAGCACTTTGAATATATCATGCCAGTCTTTTCTGGCTTGGAGAGTTTCTGCTCAGAAATCTGATAACTGTATGGGTTTTCCCTTATAAGTAACTGTCTTCTTCTGTCTTGCTGCTTTTAAGATTTTTTTCGTCATCATTATATTTTTCCAGTTTAATTATAATATGCCTTGGTGCAGATCTGCTTTTGTTGATTTTGTTGAGGGTTCCCTGAGCTCCCTGGATCTGATATTTGTTTTCTTCCCCAGATTAGAGAAGTTTTCAGCTATTACTTCTTCAAATAAATTTTCTGCCTTCTTACCTCTATCTTCTTCTGGGATTCCTATAACACAAATGTTATTGTATGCAATTGAGTCACTGAGTTCCCTAAGTTTATTATCATTTTGCATAATTCTCTCTTTTGTTCAGCTTCATTGTTTCCATTACTTTGTCTTCTAGGTCATTAATTCATTCCTCCACTTCTTCCAGCCTGCTGTTGTTTGCATCAAGTCTTTTTCTAATCTCATTTATTGCACTCTTCGTCTCTGATTCTTTTTTAACTTTATCTCTGTGGTAAAAGTGTCAATGATGTCTTCCATTCTTTTCTCAAGCCCCATGAGTATCCTTACGACCATTGCTTTAAATTCTCCATCAGGCATGTTACTTATATCTGTTTCTCTTAGATCTCTGGCCTTGGTCTTAACTTATTTTTTTTTTAATTTTTTGTATGTTTATTTATTTTTGAGAGAGACAGAGCATGAACAGAGGAGGAGCAGAGAGAGAGAGGGAGACACAGAATCCGAAGCAGGATCCAGGCTCTGAGCTGTCAGCACAGAGCCCAGTGCAGGGTTTGAACTTATGAACCACAAGATCATGACCTGACCTGAAGTTGGATGCTTAACCGACTGAGCCACCCAGGCACCCCTTATCTTATTCTTACATTTGGGATATATTCCTTTCTCATTTTGTCTTAGTGTCTACCTGCTTCGATGTGTTAGAAAAGCCAGTTATATCTCCTTCTCTGAAAGTAATGACCTTATAAAGAAGAGATCATGTAGCGTCCAGGGCCTGGTGCTTCAGGGAGTTTCTGTTTCTGGTGTGTGCTGCATACTGTAAAAGCTACTGTGTCCTAACTGCTATAACCTTTCATGCCAGTCATCTGGAGAGGCTCTTCTTGCCTGCTGTGGGCAGTGTTTGGTCCCTGGCCTGAATGTGGCTAGTTTTAGCGAGGGTGCTCTGGTCTGCTTGTGAAATGAGACCTGTCACCACCTCCACTGGAACTGAGGCCCTGCAAAACCCTCCAGTCAGGAGACATGGTGTTGGTAGGGGTTGGTGTGGGTATTCTGGCAGAGGGGGCCCACCGCACTGGGACTGAGGTAAATGTGACTGAGACAGGTAGTTCCATTAGAGCACAGGGGCGTGGGGCTTAGTGTAAGCAAGTTAGGCAGCCAATGTCCATGCTATGCTAGTTCCTGCAGATGGTCCCTTACTTATGCTGCCAGGCAGAGGAAGGAAATGGCCACTCCACGAATGCCAACTCTCAGGAACATGCTCAGTGCTCCCCACTGTGTGCCCTAGGAACTCTTCAGATCACTTTTTCTACACTGTATGTCCCCAGGTTGTTTGCCTGCCTTCTCTCCAAGAGCAGCCTAGATGCATCTGGACTCTCCCAGAGTCCAGCCCATTGACATTTAAAATTTCAGGCTTTAAGCCCCTCTGGTTTCAAGAACTCACAAAATTCAGTCTTCTGTTTTTCCAAACCAATAGTTATGGGGAAACTTTCTCCTTGTGCATTCTCCTGTGTGTTTTTTTTTTCCTCTCTCTCTTGCTTTCTCCCTGGCCGTGGGTCCCTTCCCTCCACAGCAACCAGGATCTGTTTCTTCACTAAAGGGTGTCTCTGCATTTCCTACCTTCATTGATATGACCTCTTCTCTACTTTTAGTGGTGGAGTTTGTTCTGCCAGTCTTCAGGTCGATTTCTCAGGTGGTTAGGATGATTTGACAGTTATCTAGTTGTATTTGTGGGATGAGACAAGCCTAGGGTCCCCCTACTCCACTGCCATCTTCCCCACTCTATCGAGATTGTTTTCTTACTTTCTGGTAATTTGTTCTTAAAGAAAGCCGACAGATTTTTATGTCTTGATTTTGCATACTGCAACTTTATTACTTCTAACAACTTTTTGATAGGGTCTTTAGGGTTTTCTATGTACATCAGCTGAAAATATTGAGAGTTTTACTACTTTTCAATTTACATGAATTTTTTTCTTGCCTAATTGCTCTGAATTTCCAGTAACAATATGAATAAAATTTACAAGTGTTTACATCCTTGCCTTGCTCTTTACCTTAGAGGAAATACTTTCAGCTTTTCACTGTTGAATATGTTAGCTGTGGGCTTGTCCTATACGGCCTTTATCATGTTGAAACACATTCTCTCTGTACCTGCTTTTTTGAGAGTTTTTATCATGAATGGTTGTTGAATTTTGTCAAATGCTTCCTCTGCATCTATTGAGATCAAATTATTTTTTTAACTTTTGCTTTGTTGATGTGGTATATCACATTGACTGATTTGCAGATGCTGAATCATCCTGACATCACCAGAGAAAATCCCAGTTGATGGTGGTGAATGATCCTTTAAATGTAATATTGAATTCAGTTTACTGATATTTTGTTGAGGACTTTTTTGCATCTATGTTCATCAGGGGTACTGACCTGGGTTTTTTTTATTGTTTGGTTTTGGTCATATCCTTATCTGGTTTTGGTATCAGAGTCATGAGTAATGCTGGCATCGTTAAATGTGCTTGAAGAGTTTTGCCTTTTATTTTTTGGAAGAATTTGAGGGTTAGTATTAATTCCTCTTTGAATGTTTGGTAGAATTCACCAGTGAAGCTGTTCCCATACTTTTGTTAGGAGGTTTTGGATTAGTTATTGAATTTCCTTGCTAGTAATTGGTCTGTTCATATTTTCTATTTCATTATGATTCAGTCTTGGTAGGTCACATGTGTCTAGAAGCTTATCCATTTCTCCTAGGTTGTCCAATTTGTTGCCCATAATTGTTCATAATGGTCTCTTATGATTCCTTGTATTTCTGTGATCTCAGTTGTAATGTCTTCTCTTTCACTTCAGATTTATTTGAATCCTCTTTTTGGTGAATCGAACTAAAGTTTTATCTATATTATCTTCTCAAGAAAACAGGTCTTAGATTCTTTACCTTTTCCATCTATATTCCATTTACTTCTGCCCTAATCTTTGTTATTTCCTTCCTTCTACTAACTTCAGGCTTTGTTTGCTGTTTTTCTAGTTCCTTGAGACATAAAGTTAGGTTATTTGAGGTGGGCATTTATCACTATGAACTTCCCATTTAGAACTGCCCATGCTGCATCCCATAAATTTTGGTATGTTACATTTCCTTTTTTTTTTCAAGGTATTTTCGTTTTGCTTTCAATGTCGTCTTTGACCTATTGGCTATTCAATACCATGTTGTTTAATGTCCACATATTTGTGAATTTCCCAATCTTCTTTGTATAATTTCTAGTGTCATACCACTGTAGTTGGAAAAGCTGCTTGATAGAATTTCTCTTAAGTTTGCTAAGAATTGTTTTATGGATGCACCTGGGTGGCTTAGTTGGTTAAGTGTCCAACTCTTGGTTTCAGATCAGGTCATGATCTCACAGTTTCATGAGTTTGAGCCCCACATGAGACTCTGCACTGCAGTGTGGAGCCTGCTTGGGATTGTCTCTCCCCCCCTCTCTCTGGCCCTCCCCTGCTCACACTGTCCTCTGTCTCTCTCAAAATAAATAAACTTAAAAAATTGCTTTATGGCCTCACATATCATCTTTCTTGGAAAATGTTCCACGTGCACTTAAGAATATGTATTCTGTTGCTTTTGGGTGGAATTTTCTGTAAATGTCTGTTAAGTCCATCTGGTCTAACATATCATGGAAGGTCAATGTTTCCTTCAATGATTTTCTGACTGATTTATCCATTAATGTAACTGGGGTATTAAAGTTCCCTAAAATTCTAGTATTGCTGTCCGTTTCTGCCTTTAAATCTGTTAATATTAGCTTCATATGTTTAGGTGCTTTCATGTTAGGTGCATATGTTATAAATATTTGAATACTTACAAATGTTCTATCCCCTTGTTGGACTGAACCCTTTATCATTATGCAATGACTTTGTCTCATATTGTCTGATATAAGTATAGCTACTTCAGCTTTCTTTTGGTTTTTATTTGCATGAGATATTGTTTCATCCCCTCACTTTTTGTGTGTGGGCCCTTATATGTAAAATATATCTCTCATAGCCAACATAGCCAGTCAGCCGCTCTTTCTTTTGATTAGAGAATATATTCCACTTAAAGCAAGTGATAGATTGGTGCTTATTATCATCTTGTTTTCTAGCTCCTTTTATACTTCTTCTCTGTTCCTTTCTTCTCTTGTTTTCTTCCTTTGTGATTTGATTACTTTCTTCAGTAGTATGCTTATATTTCTTTATCTTTTGTGCATTTACTGTAGGTTGCTTTGTGGTTACAACTTTTAACAGTTGTAACTGTTGTTACAGGCCATTTCAAATTGGCCTGTCAGTGTCCCAGAGGGGAGAATCTCAGCACCTAGATTCAGGCTGGAGGCAAGACTCTGAGGCAGCAGTTTTGGGTTTTTTTTTATTTTTGTTAATGTTTTCTTTATTTTTGAGAGAGGAAGTAAAAGGGAGAGGGAATGGAGAGGGGCAGAGAGAGAGGGAGACACAGAACCCGAAGCAGACTCCAGGCTGTGAGCTGTCAGCACAGAGCCTGACGCGGGGCTCGAACTCATGGTCTGTGAGATCATGACCTGAGCCAGTCAGACGCTTAACTGACTGAGCCACCCAAGGTGCTTCAGGCAGCAGTTTTTGAAAACATGCAAATATATGCTGGGGGCTATAAGCATAAGCTCCAATGGCCACCAGAGCCAGGTCATCTGGAGGCACCTCCTTAGTGGCAACCACAAAACTCATGGTTCCAGACAAGTGCATAAGCCCCTTTCTGTAGCAGCTGGAGCAAGATAGAGGTGGACCAAGATGACGCTGATAGCCTACATTCTTTGAGAACAGCTCTATAGACCACTAAATGTGTGCCAAACCTGAAGCCGGCCCCTCAGTCCAAGGAAGCAAGTAAAGTGGCTTCCTTCACAGAAAGACTGGGGTGTGCCTCAGTCTACTACTACCTGTACAGTACCTGGAGAGTGGTAGTCTGTGGAGAGCTATCTCACCAATTACTAAAGCCCCACGGGCCCCAGAAATGCAAGCCCCTTGGCCACCAGAGCCAGGTCATCAAGTTGCATGCACCTGGGCATCACCAGGTGTAAAAACTGGGCGTCAGATGCATGTAAAGTCCCCCTCCGGGAGACACTGGTGCTCTGGAACATGGCAGAAGATGAGTATGAAAATAGCCCACCCTCCCAGGCGTCTGGAAAACATTACAGTCAGCTTCTCGATGCTTAATTAGAAGTCTACCCCTCAGGCCACCATCGTGATGGTTAGCTCAGAGGCCTCCTTCACAGAAGGCCAAGCTCTTGGGTCTTTTGCTTTTTTCTGTACCCTGGGGGTGGTAGCTCTTTAAGAAGTCTTTCTCTCTTGGTTATAGTCCTGTGGAGTCCGTTCCGAATTCAGGCAATGTATAGGTATCCCCTGGAAGCAGTCAAAAAAATTAAGGTTTCAGACAGAGATAGGAGCTCCTTTCTAGAGGACACTGATTGTAGTCCCATGTGACCAGGGATGGAAGCTCCCATGGCTTCTAGAGCCAGGCAATCAAAAGGGGTCTTCAGGAAGCAGCCACAAAATTGGGCACCGGACATATGTAAAGGTTCTGGGAGATGCTGGTGCTCTGGAACGCAGCAAAAGGAGAGCACAAATATGGCACCCACCAGTCTCTGCCGCCAAAGAATATTCCACCAGGTTCCTGCTTGTGTGTGCTAAATTAGATGACTGCCCCTCAGGCTGATGCTTTAATATAAGCAGGGGTGCCTCTTTCACTTTGGTCTGGTCATGGGTTCTGGGGCAGGTGGGTCAGCTCACCTGAGCCCCTAAAGGGGCATTTCTCAGATCAATTACCATCTTGAGTGTCTCGGGACAAAGTTAAATGCTGTAGGGCTCATCTGTCAGGTCCTAAAAGTGAAGGCTATCAATGTGAGATTTGAACACTTCGTTCCTCAGGGAGAAGCTCCGGGTTTGAAGCTCCCTTCTGGCTGTGGGTCACTGTGCAGGCGAAGGAGAAGATTGTGTCCCAGCCTCCCTCCCTACTTCGATGTAGTTTTGCTAGATATGTAGTGGTCAGTTTTCAGCTGTTTGTTTGTTTGTTTGTTTTTTAAGAGAAATTGTTCTATATGCAGCAGTAGACTCAGTGCGTCTGTGGGAGGAGAAGAGTTCAGGATCTTCTTATCTTGCCATCTTGAATCGGAACTTTTTTTTTTTTCTCAAATAATTCTACTTACCCAAAGGGGTCCTATGACTTTACAACCACCACTCAGGTGAGGCTCTGGAAAGAGACGGTGAGGCCTGCCTGGCAACCCCTTCGCCACACCAACACTGAGCTCATAGGTTTGCCTGTGTCCCGTGCAGGCCATGGGCATCCCTCAACAGTGGGGCAGGCAGGCAGCAGAGATATCGGGGCTCAGTGGTACCTCTCTCTCAAGATTCACAGACCATCGCAGGGTCATCTGACTGACATATCAGAAAACATCCAAACCACTTTGTTTTCTTTAAATGTAGTTATAATGCAGAAGAGTTTAGGTCCAGGAGCACAACTGTACCATAATTGGATACAGGGTTGGTGGCCTGGCCCATGGCCTGCTGGGACAGGCCCATTTGAGCGTTGCCTCAATGCTGTCAAGGGAACGGAATCACAGGACAGGGCCCGGAGGTCCAAACCAAGCTGAAATCTGCCCCAGTCCCCCGGTCTCGCCCCTGCCCCAAGACCCATCCAGCAGCCAGAGGCAGAGATTATTGGCTAAGAGTAACCTGGTTCAAGATGGCTAGACTCGTCTTCCACCTGCAACATAACAGTGAATGTGGATAAGCCCTCCGGGGGCCAGTGCCAGGGTGGGCAGCCGCTGGCGACAACCACTCCATAGCCTCACCAGCCTGTGGGCCTGAAGGGGAGCTTGGGAGAGCCCCGCACCAGCAGCAGGTGAAGCTAAGGTCCAGCACGGGCCCTGCAGGCGTGACCATGCACTGCTTGCAAGAAAGGAAACTGCATTCACTGCATCTGCTTTTCAAACTGCTCAAAACAGTATGTGCATTTTTTAAAAGTTTTTTTAACGTCTATTTATTTTTGAGAGAGAGAGACAGACAGACAGACAGACAGAACATGAGCAGGGGAGGGGCAGAGAGAGAAGGAGACCCAGAATCCAAAGCAGGCTCCAGGCTCCGAGCTGTCAGCCCAGAGCTCGATGTGGGGCTCGAACCCACAGACCCTGAGATCATGACCTGAGAGGAAGTCAGAGGCTTAACCGAATGAGCCACCCAGAGGCGCCCCTAATACATGCATTTTTAAGTCTCCCTGAATGGGTCTTTTGAATGTCAGAACGGTTTTCTTTCTCAATATAAAACAGGAAAACTACACGTGCTGTAAAAAGATTGGGGCGAATATTTCTTTACAGAAACCCCCAGGAGCTAGTGTGGGAGGCAGAGGAGGAGGATCTGAGGATAGGACTTCCTGTGTAAGGTCCAGCTCCCATCTTCTCAGGCCCGGCCACAGCTCACCCGGCCTCTGGATGTGCCAACGGGCCAAATGCCAACTTTGCGTGGAGACAAAGAGCAATTCTGGTGTCCAAATCACATCACCTGAAGTCCTCAAGGCCTTGAGGGATTGCTACCTTTGGTGGAAATGAAAGAGGGGACCCGAGGGTACAAGGGAGCACGAAGTGGGGAAAAGAGCCAGCTAGAAGGCTCCTAGCGCTCTGCGCTGCCAGGGCGGGGCAGATAGGTTCCCTGGGAAGCTGGGTGTCTGGAACAGTGGGAATTTCCTCACGCCAGGGTTCACCACCCACCCCGCCCCCCTCTGAAATCACTGCTTCTCCACAACAGGGGGACGTGCTCATGCGCCATAGGCTCTTATGAACGACCTTACACAGCCCGGTGCTGGCAGGTGGAGATCCCCTTCCGAAGCTCTTCCTTCCCACCCCACACCCTCCACGGGGGGGGGGGGCCTTACCACCTCCAGTTCCCCGGCGCTTCCTCGGTACTAGCCCGTAGTCAAAGGTCCCCATCTTCCACTCCAATGTTCCCTAAAGTTCAATAATTTATGTACCATCCTTCATGACTTCCAATATCTCCAGTTACCACTGATGCCATGGTTTTCTGAACGTTTTTCTTTGACCAGCTTCAACTTAAAAGCATGCGGTTTTTAATGGAAACTCTTCGTCACTACTAAACGGAAGCCAGTATCGCTTGCAAGCAATAGAAGAGAATATGAAATGCTAGAATATAACAATAAAAAAAAAAAAAAAACCCATGCAGGAACTCCCAAAAGTCATCATGCTTAACATCTATGATACTCTACCCCACTTTGGAAAGCACTCTCCCTATCTGGGCTTACTTGAGCCAACCAGCTAATCTCATCAATTTATCTGAGGCGAGATATACCCATCAGTTTTCTTTACCTAGCATCCTTCCCAGATAATAGGCATATTCCTGGATACCTTCACGATCAATCCAGAGGAGAAAAGTGGAAAAGTAAAAATTCTCAGAATTAAGCCATTTAGCCCCTGTGACTGGTAACCCTATACCTCTCTTTTCTAAGCTTTCTCCTTAACACGGAAGAATGAATGAATGAATGAATGAATACGTGAACAGATAAATGAATGAACATGCCTTAGACACTGAGCAAGGTCACGGGGAAATACATTTTTGGATTGTATAGGTTTCTGTTAGGTCCACCCACACGTAAGGACCCTCACTACACAACCCACCTATAAATACTGGACTTTTCATTTATTCTGAAAGTATTTGCAGAGTCCAAATAAGGACTCAGGCCTGGTGCCTGAGATCTCACTAGAAATTCAGAATATGAACTCCTAGCTTGGCAGAGGAATAATCAGACTTAGGGAACCCCAAATAACCCCTTGAGTTTTGTCAAGCCTGATGACCTTCACGGGTGGAAATAAAAGACTGTTTCAAAGTTCAATTAATGTGCAGTCTTGGGGCACCTGGGTGGCTCAGTCCTTTAAGCGTCTGACTTCAGCTCAGGTCATGATCTCACGGTTCATGAGTTCGAGCCCCACATTAGGTTTGCTGCTCTCAGACTGCCAGCACAGAGCTCGCTTCGGATCCTCTGTCCCCCTCTCTTTGCCCGTCCCCTGCTTGCGCTCTTCCACAAATAAATAAATGTTTTTAAAAATGCGCAGTCTTGAGGGGCGCCTGGGTGGCGCAGTCGGTTAAGCGTCCGACTTCAGCCAGGTCACGATCTCACGGTCCGTGAGTTCAAGCCCCTCGTCAGGCTCTGGGCTGATGGCTCAGAGCCTGGAGCCTGTTTCCGATTCTGTGTCTCCCTCTCTCTCTGCCCCTCCCCCGTTCATGTTCTGTCTCTCTCTGCCCCCAAAATAAATAAACGTTGAAAAAAAAAATTTAAAAAAATAAATAAATAAAAAAAATGCGCAGTCTTGACATGTGAAATTCGCGTCTCCAGCCCACCGCCTGGCTTCCTGGTACTGTGGTAGTCAACACGCAGACACAGCCTGTCTCTGCTCTGAGCATTCAGACCCTGTCAGGAGCAGAGGTATCTGCCTGATGGATTGCTCACTGTCAGGAAAGGTGGCTGTGCACACGCATGAGATACACAAGGTGGCTCGTAAAACTTATGAGGCATGCTCTGTGCTGTGACCTGGGTGAGGGATGGTTCAGCTTCGGTGGAGGGATAATTAAAAACAATTAAGTGTTACTGGAGAGATGGCAGAATTCAGCTCAGACTTCAAGGGTGTGCAAACCTGGTCTGGGAGAGGGCCAGGAGCCTGAGGCCTACACCTCATTTACTTAAGAAAAACAAAACCACCACCACCACCATCATGAACAACAACGGATTGTTGAGCCATGGGCAACCCTGTATATTGACCAGTTGGTGGCACCCTCCGGGCTTCATCCAATGGGCTCCGAAAAGCACTGTTGCCCCCCTGTGCTTCCCAAGACGCTGGGATGGCTGCCTGTTGGAGGCACCCCATCGGGTTCCTTCGCTGTATTCCCAGACAGTGCCTAAGCCAAAGCACCCATCACCTCATTCCTTTCTCTATGTCTTGTCCATCACCATAAGGGGAAGGGTCCAAGGAAATGAGGCGAAAGGCAGAAGAAAGTGGTCTAGAGAAGACTGAATGGGAGACAGACCACAGTACTTAAGAATGGAGTAGGACCACACGAAACATGGAGTTCTGGGGGATACGGTGGAACAGACCCAGGGAGAGACCGGCAAAGGCAAGGAGTAGGTTCTGCTTTACAACCGGACTGGCATGAACAACATATTGCCTTGGTTTCTTAGGAAACTTGGAATACTACCACTCAGAAAGTGGTTGCAAGTACCCAGTAGGTGGTCAATAAATGATAGCCGCTCTAACAGTCATTTGTAATTACTCTTTTGTTATTTTTTTAAGTTTATTCATTTATTATTTCTGAGAGGGAGAGAGAGAGCATGAACACAAGCCGGGGAGGGGCAGAGAGAGAGGGAGACAGAGAATCCAAAGCAGGCTCCAGGCTCTGAACTCTGGACTCAGCTCTGTCAGCACAGAGCCCAATGTGGGGCTCCAACCCACAAACCATGAGATCATGACCTGAGCCGAAGTCAGACCCTAAATCAACGGAGCCACCCAAGCAACCCCATTACCATTTTTGTTACCCTTAATATTACAACCTACTTGATAAATTTGAGTCCCTCTCTAATTGAACTATAGGTGTTTTCTTGGGAGGGGTGAGGAATAACCATTGTTATCATGCCATCCCCTCCAGAATGAGATAGAGAAGAGAAAAGCCTGAATTAAGATTAAACATACCAAAACTTTTGTAGAAAGCATGAAACTAGGGATTCTAGATACCTGGGCTCTTCACTGGCTGCATCCCCAAAGGAAAACAAGAGCGAAGATTTTACACACATGGTGTTAGTTATTTTCATCACCACCTGCTTAGAGTTTAATGGGGGGAGGGGGGAGGAAGTTTGTATATCACAGCCGTCAAAATATACTGTAGGTTGTATTGCTTCTGACTAAGGAAAGCAAAAATTTATCCAGCCCCACCCCAGACACCTCAAAGAACTTCAAAAGCTTTTTAAAACTGTCAACAGAGAAGAATAGCACCTTTGTCTTAGAAGCACAAATGAATTTCTTTCTAAAATAAACAGGAGTCGTCTTACGAGGGGAAAGTACCCACAATATGAATTGTATAAGGATCTGTGAGAGTACCTATGGGGTCGTATACGTAAGGCAAAAGAAAGCTTGTGACAGTAGATGGGTCTGTGTCTATAGACTGAAGGAAAAATCTGGAAATAAAGTCACTTTTGAATTTCTCTTTCATCTTGTAGGGAAAAAGAAAAAAGCACAATCAGGAATCCATTAACCACCAAGCCCTCCTAACTACACCTAACGTTTCTCCAGTTCATCCATTTCACTTCATTCTTTTGCTGCCAGCATCTTCCAGAGAGTTGCAATCAATTCTTTCATGTCCTACCGTGAAGGCTTCCTAACTGGTCTCTCAACATTCATTCTTATTTCCCTTTCAACCCATTTTTCCACATGCCTGTTGGAGTCCTACAGTAAAACTTAAAACCCAATCCTCACACACTTGATTAAAATCCTTTTCAGACACATCATTGTTCTTAGACTACAGACCAAAACCCTTCTCGAAGCACTGCAAGATCCAGGCTCCATCTACCACATCAGCTTTGTCTTCCGGCCTCTGCCCAGTACCTGCCGGGCTGGATCTGAATGCCAGGTCTGCCCAAGACGACCCGCTGCGGACCCGGATCACTCTCCATTTCTCTGTTCCCTTTTACCTCAACTCACTTCTCCAAGAAAGCCTTCCTGACCTCCCAGCCCTGGTCAGATCCTTCCAAAGACACCTGTACTTCTCTATTCACAGCATGTATCCCAACTGAACATAAGTAATTATAAAATTAATAATGGAGTGTCTATGGGACGCCTGCGTGGCTCAGTCGTTTAGGCGTCCGACTTCGGCTCAGGTCATGATTTCACGGCTTGTGAGTTCGAGCCCCCCCGCCGTCGGGTTCTGTGCTGACAACTCAGAGCCTAGAGCCTGCTTCCAGTTCTGTGTCTCCCTCTCTCTCTGCCCCTTCCCTGCTCACACTCTGTCTCTCTCTGTATCAAAAATAAACAAACATTAAAACAATTTTTTTTTAAATAATGGAAGGTCTATTTTCTCCTGGTAAGATAAAGGACCTATTAGGGCTGGGATGGTGTGTGTCTTAACCATTTTCCCAGAGCCTAGAAAAGTGTCAGGTACATAGTAATAGTCACTATTTATTATTGAGTACTTACTATGTGCTAGAAAGGGCTTTAAGAACTTATATGTATTCACTAGAGTAATCTTCATAAAGCCCTATGGGTTAGGGGTCACTAGTACCCCGCTTTTATATTTGAAAAATATCTAGGCATGGGGAGAATTAGAACTTCTCAAAGGCCAATTCTAAATTGATCAAAGGTCATGTAGCTTTGAGTGCAGAGCTGGAATTGGAACCCAAACAGATTAACTTAAAACTTTCCTTAATTACAATTCCACATTACCACAAAGTGGACATTCCACAAGTGTTTGTTAAATTGATTGGCCTGTTTGGCAAAAGATATACACCAAGCGAGTTTGCAACATTTTTATTTTATTTTATTTTATTTTATTTTATTTTATTTTATTTGTATTTTTTTAATGTTTATTTATTTTTGACAGAGAGAGAGAGAGAGAGAGAGAGAGAGAGAGACAGAGCATGAGCGGGGGAGGGGCAGAGAGAGAGAGGGAGACACAGAATCTGAAGCAGGCTCCAGGCTCTAAGCTGTCAGCACAGAGCCCGACGCGGGGCTCAAACTCACAGACCTCGAGATCATGACCTGAGCCGAAGTCGGACGCTCAACCAACCGAGCCACCCAGGCGCCCCAAGTTTGCAACATTTTTAAAAGCTGAAAATTTATGAACCCTCTTGGCCAAAAAGTGGACCTAGGGTTACAAGCGTGAACACATGTGCCCTTCACAGATTCCATTTTTCCTTCAGTTGCAGAAAATACAAAAACTTGAGGCAGATTTATAGATTAACAGGATTCCAAAGTAAAATTTCTGATCTGGATTAATACATGGTTACAGTGTCTCTTAGACCAATGCTGGTCAAAATTTAATTGGCAATTGATTGATAGATTAACTCAATAAATGCACTTGTGAAAAATGAAGATCCTGATTTAGGAAGCCGGGGCTGGGGCCTAAGACTCAACATTTCTGACAAGCTCCCAAGTCAGGTCCCTGCCACTGGCCCACAGACCATACATTGAGTAGTGATGCCTGAGACAATCCCTCAAATAACAGTTTGAGACTTTTGAGAAGACTGGAGAAGAGTTGATTTGAAATTGAGCTCTCTGGCAAGTGCCTGTAATCTAAACCCTCAGTAACATTAATTGCAGAAACTCATTTGCTTTAGTCACTAGATTTTCCAGAAACACCAAAACGTGACAGGATTTCTTGCTGTATGAGACGACCTCAGCACCCCTGCACAGAGGTGGCCTCCATGAGAATTTGCACACACGGCCAACATTGTCCACAAGAAGCATTTGGATTTGCTTGAATACTTGAGTACTTAGTAGACACCCAAGGGTTTTCAGCGATAAGATAGGGTTTCAGACAATTCTTTGGCAGTTACAACCATTCTTCCTATTAAGTCTTTGAGGCACACCAAATTAATAAATGGAAAAGAACAAGGAAATGGGGTGCCTGGGTGGCTCAGCCGGTTAAGTATCTGGCTCTTGGATTCAGCTCAGGTCATGATCTCATCGAGCCCCTCATCGACCTCTGCTTGGGATTCTCTCTCTGCCGCGCCCCCCACTAGTGCACTCGGTCTCTCTCTCTCTCAAAATAACTAAATAAACGTAAAAAATTTATTAAAAGACAAAAATGTTCCCTCACCACTCCTTTTGAACGTTGTACTCAAAGTCCTAGCTAACACAGTAAGACAAGAACAGGAAGTAAACAGACAAAATCAAAAGCTGGTGGGAAAAACACCTTGGGAGACAGCTTGGAAGTTTATTCCAAAACTAAGCCATCCAACCCAGCAATTGTGTTCCTTGGTATTTATCCAAAGGGGTTGAAAGCTTACGTCCGCACAAAAACCGGCACACTGATGCTTATAGCAGTTTTATGTATAATTGCCAAAACTTGGAAGCAACCAAGATGCCCTTCATTAGGTGAGTGGCTAAGCTGTGGTATATCCAGACAGTGGAATGTTCTTCAGTGCCAAAAAGAAATGAGCCATCAACTCATGAAAAGACATGGAAGGACCTTAAACTCATATTACTACGCGAAGGAAGCTCATCTGGAAAGGCGACATAATGTATGATCCCAACTATAGGACATTGTGGAAAACAATAAACTATGAATACGGTAGAAAGATCAGGGGTTTCCAGGGGTCAAGGGAGATGGGGAGGAGTAGGTAGAGCATGGCATTTTAAGACCAAGAAACTACTCTATATCCTATAATGGTGGATACAGGTCATTACATATTTGTCTAAAGCCGTAGAATGTACAACGTCAAGAGTGAACCATTATGACAACTACAGACTTGATGGGATTACGGTGAGTCAATGCAGTTCATCAATTGCAACAAATGTACCACTCTGGTGGGGATGTGCATCATGGGGGAGGCTCTGTGTGGGGGCAGAATACACAGGAAATTTCTGTACCTTCCCCTCAATTTTGCTGTGAACCTAAAGCCACCAAATCTTACAAATAAACTGAAAAATAAAATTGCTTTCACTGTGGCTGGGGGAATGTGGAGAATGGAAAACCAGAGCATACCTTTCTGGAAAGACCTCCCCAAATGAACAAAGAAACACAGATTCAAATATGGAGAACAAATTGGTGGTTACCAGAGGGGAGGGGTTGGACAACAGTCAGAGTAGGTAAAGGGGATTAAGAGATACAAACTGCAAATAAGTCATGGGGACGAAAAGAACAGCATAGGGAATATAGTCAATAATACTGTAATAACGTTGTATTATGACAGATGGTGCCTATACTTATCATCTTGAGCAATGTATAATGTATAGAATTATCTAATCATAGGCCATATACCTGAAACTAATATAACGATGTAGGTCAACCACATTTCAATAAAAAAAAAAAACAAAGACCTCCCCACGTAGCCATATTGATACACTCTGGGGCGCTTCTTGAAAAACGCCTTCAAGGTCGCCTTGAAAGTTCCTCGAAAACCACTGCTAAATCACATGGAATGAATGATTCAGATCTGTGTTACTTGTAGGTCGCTGCAATATTCGGTTTCTGAAGGCTAGGCATTGGGTGCCAATGCACTGACTTCAGGAATTTAAGAGTTAAAGAACTCTAGCCTCAAAGGCTCCTTCCCTCTCCAAGATTTACATCTGCTATTCTAGAAGTCTAGGATTCCATTCTTTTCTAACTTAATTAGGGCTGGGAGTTTAAAGACAGCATCAAACATTTTGATATTTGTCCATCCTTCCATCTCCCAGGGTAAAGAGGCTGTTTTGTTTAGGGGGCTCTCGTGTGCCAGAAGTCACTGGTAATGAGTCTGATAATTATACTCCTGCTGCTGAGAACCTAGACCTGCCCATTCTTTCACCCTCTTTCAATTCCGACGTGTGGTTTTGGGTTTTTGTTTTGTTTTGTTTTTTTTTTTTTTTTACAATATTAACTTTTCACATAACTGCTAGGAATTGCAGGGAGCAGACAGCTGCAGCTCAAAGTGGTAAAACAAAGGAAAGGAGGAGAAAGGAAAAAAAAAACTCCACTGCTGAGGCTGTTTTTTCTTTTTTTTTTCTTTTTTTTTTCAGGGAGGGAGAAAAAGATTTTATATTTCATAACAGAGAGCATTACAACGATGCAGCCACACACAATGAAAACCTTGTGTTTTATTAAAATGAAAAAGCTTGCTCAAGGCCTCCATTACTCATTTCCGGACAGAATGGCAAAACTTCAAGTTTGAAAAGACTCAAGTAGCTGCAATCAAACTTTCCCTGGTAGCAGCTGATAACACAGCACTTTCCAGAAACCCATTTTGCCGATCGTGCAGCTCAGGCTCTTTTCGGGACTCCCGGAGGCCGAGCTCTGCACAGAAGGGGTAGCCGCAGAGAAACCCAGAAGCACTTGGGGCTGGAAGAGTCTTCCCCACTCTCGGAGGGTGAGAACCAACAGGCGACTCAGGCAGCGAGGATAACCGCCGTACCTACCGGGATGCAAAGTCAACATTTCACTACCCCGTGTCCTCCCACTGCAAAAAAAAAAAAAAAAGGATGAGGGCAAAGCCGCCCCCCGAAACCTGCTCACCCAGTTCATTTTCCCAGTCAACTGGAGGGCCGGTGTTCAGAGACACGGAGGAAGACGTCAGGTAGCAAACAGCAAACCTCATGCCAGTTTCTCATTTAAGTTGGGGAACAGGCACCTGGTCTTCATTAACATTGCTGCTGTACTTAATGCGTTGCAGGTGTGAAAGTGTGTGGCTGAAATCTGACAAAACACCTGTCTTTTGTGGCACCATTAGATCTGCCTAGTGTGGGACACGACCCCCTCGGGTGTGCTTTCTCCAGCCTTGAAAGCCACAGTAAGCATTGTCCTGTAATTACAAAATCAGAGTCATCATTGCTGGGAAGAATTCCTTAACAAATTATACCTAATTAGTCTGAAATTACCTTTAATTCATGGTGAAACCATAGGCTTAACTGTGTTCTATAACACCTTCCTTTTTATCTTTATGCAAATATGATTATACACTATCAAACTGGCACCACCAGGCATAAAAAACAGCTGCAGCTAGTTCTTTGGTTACTAAATGGGAACTGGACGGGTGCCATTGATTATGTTTTCTGGAATGCTGCATCAAAAAAAAAAAAATAATAATAATATCAGCCAGTTCCTTCCCTGCGAGCTCCAGTCTTCTTCCCCGCCCACAGGATCCTAATTGAAAGCTTCGAGATTGATCTCCCTTGCCCAACCCCCCCCCCCACCTCCTCACCACATTTACTGCAGACACACGTGTACATCTTCTGCCGCCCAATCTTTTAGGATGTCATTAAGTGTCAAAACATGTCTCATTTATTTCTGATCACGGCATCTTATCATATGGCTTCTTCAGTTCTCATTCCCATCTCAGAGCTTCAGGAACCTTTTGATTCCATGCTCTTTGGTTCACGTACTTTGGTTTCAAAGATTACTTGACTAGGAGGGGGTCGTCTATGAGCTTCACATATACTCCTTCTTGAATCCTGGCGACGAGCCCAGGCACTAGGACTACTGTTATCATCCCCCTTTGGTAGATGAGGAAACTGAGGCAGAAAGGGCTTATGTATCTTGCATGAAGTCAGCCAGCCAGCCAGAAGACACAAAGCCCAGATTCTGACTCAAGCCATCTGTCTCTGGTTTGCTCTTACCCACTATGATGTGCACTCTCAGTGATGCCCATGGTCTCTCTGACACTGATCGTTTTCAATTCTCCTGTAACACTGAACATACCACTGTAGGAATTTTTTTCCCCAGTTTGTTGGCATGTGATGGTGTAAAGTATCATTCTTATCAGAGGAAGAAATCATGACCATCTCCTCGCCTGGTTCCATACACTTAGTATAGTGGTTATATTTCCTTCCCTACGCCCCAGGAAAGCATTTTGAGAACCAAAAGCTTGTTTTCTGTTTCTATCAAAACCAAACGATGTTTGCATGTTATCACTAGTACTGGGGTGTGTGTGTGTGTGTGTGTGTGTGTGTGTGTGTGTCTTAATTGGATTATACTTGGGTAACTTTTGCTCTAGTATGAAGAATTTTCGAGATACTTTCTCAAATTAAGCCAGAGTTTAATTCTCCGGAAATCAATTAAAAATACAAAATCCTTCTTGAGAGTTTTAAGGTCTGCTTCTTCTTCCTCCATTCTCTGGATAATTCCTTGGAAAGTCAGCCTTGGCCTTCAGTCATTCCCATCCTACAAACAACAGCGGACCATGTTATTCCTGACTTCAACCCAACCCCAGCTTCTGTGAAGACTGTTAACTTTAAAAAAGAAACTCGGACCACATCTAGGTTACTTTCCAGCAAGCTATGCTTTTGCAAGTAAAAAAAAAAAAAAAAGAAAAAAGAAGACATCAATTTCTTGAACAATTTCAGGCACGGTATGCAAAGCCGAACACGTATCAGGGGCAGACATTGTACCAGGCACCTCTGTAGGAGGTCCTGACAGTGACCTGGAAGGCAGTGGTGAACTGGTTAAAAAAATAATTACAACAGGACCAGCAATAAGGTTTTGGCTGAACACTCCTTTTGCTCAGTACCAACCAATTAAAATAAAAGCATTTTCTTGATGGTTGTTCATAACAGATATCCAGACCCATCTGTGGCTATTTTATTTATGGCTTTGCTGTTCTTCGCCAACAACAAGTTGGCTAAAAATCAGATTTTAGAATCTTAATCAGAATCAAAACATTGTCTTCTCATTTGACGCCTCCATTCAAGTTCACGTTACTGCCGTGTGGAAAATGGAATCTGCTTTCAGGAGGCCGACCCTAACTCCTGCACCATGGTAATCTACACAGCCAGCCCACAGCTGTGGGATGAGCTGTATTTCTTTACAGTATTTTTATTAGGCTGATTCCCACAAGTTTAAGAACGTTGTAATTGGAGACACTTCAGGGTCACATTAGACTGAGCCCAATAAAATAGGAGGAGGAAACTGAACTCTGCTCACCCCTTCCCGTGAAGTTTAGAATTTTCAACTCATTTCAAAGCAGAGGATGTCCCTTTCCAAGTCTTTCAAGTTTTGTAAACACTGCAAGTGCTACTGGCCTCCTTTTAATCAGTAAGGGCCGCCAGCTTACGTTTATTATTCCTAATTATTAGACCCTCCGCAAGAGAACAGTAGGGCCGACAATTTATATTAGTAATGGCTCAACCTGATTGGTCAGCGGTGTAATCCCCTCCTCCTTTTTTTTTCCTACTCTTATTGTTTATGATCATCTCTAACCTTCACACTTCGCTGTGCCGTGTCCTCCCCCCCCCCCCCCCCCACTAATGACTTTCTATGACACTATTTCGCGGTTTGGAATTACGGTAACCATGGCTGGGTCCACATGACGCTGAAACATCCTGTGGGGAAAGGTGGAAATTTGGTTCAACATCTGGATGTTTGAGCTGCAGAAAGCCAAACATCTGGATGTTCCCAAATATTTTTTTTTCAAATATGTGGAAACAGCCACAGATTTTTTCCCCCATGTAGACAAAACATCCAGATGATAAACCGAATGCTTCTTTTTTCATCTGGGTATTTGACCACTGAGCTTTCTCTGAGTCTTCTGGGTAAGAGTATCCATCTAGCTGTTTTGTAAGGCTGTTATTTACACTCAAATAAGGAGGGGGGGGGGGGGCACATCCTCTAGCTCCAAGGCCCATCTTTACAGTTTTTCAGTAATTTTCAGTAGGTTTGCAATAATTTCACCAGTCCGAAACACAAATTACATCTTTTAAAGAAAAATCTCTTCACCACCCCGTCTATCCTTAAATCTAGGAAGAGTTAAGTGTTGGATCTCAGCAAAGGGCGTTTCTTAATCCAGTTTTCACACCTTACGAGGATATTTTTGTTGCCACTAGGAGTTCTTTTTGAGGCTCCTGTCTCTATTTCTTTTCCAGAAATTCTCGTTTGGTCTCCTCCAGGAGTCTTGCTTCCAGAGACTGACACAGCTCATCTAGGAGGTGGATATATTAAAACACTCAACTCTTGGGGCACCTGGGTTGCTCAGCCAGTTCGGTGGCCAGCAAATGACAGAAAATAAAACTGGGGCCCCACAAGCGACTCGCAGTAGGACCTGAAAAGCCCCGAGGCTCACGGAAGCCACTCCCCTCTTCTCTCTCTGCTGTCAAGCAGCCACGCCTCTGCCTACTGTCCATCATCTCTCTGTGCCTTGGTTTCTTCACATACAAAAGGAGGAAAGGGATAGTATCTACCTTAAAGGCAGATCTCTTAGAGAATGCCTGTCACATAACGAACACACAATAAAAGGCACGCATTGTTGTTGTTGATTATTTATTCTCTTTGCAAACCATCTCTCTGGCTTGCTCAGCGCCAGTGACTTCTGAATCACCACATTGAAATGACAGCCCAGCCCCCAGCTCCCCAGGTTTGTCTGTTTGTCTGATTCCTGTTCTCTCGGTCAACCGGTGATTTTGAACTCAATTTGAGATTCTCAGGGGAGCAGATCTAATGAGCCCAGCTTGGGGCAGGTGTGTACCTCGGGCCCTGTCAGCTGTCACCTGCCCAGGGAGGCCGTGGTGCCCGTTCACTCATTCCTGAGTTTGCCTGAGCAAATTCCTAGGGAAAGGAAGAAAGGGAGAAAACAGAGGACATTCCCAATGCAGGTATCCAAATATTTAACTTGGTCATCATCTGTCTTTATAGTCTAAAGTTAGAACATACAGCTGAGCATAATATTAGCATAATACAGGTAGACTTGTGAGATTTTGGTTTTTTTCATACGTTTTATACATATATTGTGCTTTTTACAAATATAAAATTATACTCCGCATTTCGTCTGCAGTCACTTTTTTCCCACTTACTAACCTACTGTGAACATTTGTCATGTTGCTAAGTATTTCTCTGCAATCTTCCCCTTAATGGGAACATAGGATTGATTAAATAAAAATAAAGCCTAATATAATACAATAACATGTTACTGAATAGTGAGATGATTTCAATTTTATAACTTACAATGGGCACTCTAACATAGTCTCTTTTGCATAAATCATTGTACATATCATTTTTTATCTTTAATGAAACAAGTAAATGTATACATGATCATTTTATTTTCGGTTTCATTTGGATTATCTAGGGGATTATCTATTTTCTTTTCTTTTTGTTCAAAGAAACACCTCTTGGGTGTATTTATCATCCATCCGTCATTTAGCCAAGCTTCAAGGGGGGTTAAGCTAAGTGCATCAAAGATAAAAGTCAAGGACATGGTAAGGTTCCAGGAGCTGATGAGAACATTTGTTGTCTATATCATCATTATTATTAATATTTTAGTGAAATGAATGGTCTGTTCTTCTGGCCACATCAAACCTTCTGAGAATGCTAACCTATTCTGCAAGAGGCAAACCATCACGGCTATGTCATCTACCTGCTTACAGAGTACAAAGTTTAATATGGGACTGATAAATAAATATTGTCAATTATATTACCCCAACGTTAATTATTTATTTTGCCTGTTCCGTGTGTCAAGTAGAGAGGCCGAACAGAGTTTCTTACTACTATTGGACCTGACCATTTCTCCTTATTTCGTAACGTTTTTCTGCATTACCTACTGCCATGATATATTCAGAACCTATTATAAATTCATTGCAGATTGAGACTTCAAATGATTACCTTGACTTTCTTTGTCCTATTCATTATTACTTGACATAAATTCTGCTCAGCCATATGCTAATATTGCTAGCCCTACTTTATGTGTCTGAACTTGCCCAAGATATTGCTGCCCAAACTTTTATTTATTTACTTATTTTACCTTTTTGCACTCCTTTAATATAGCAAACACTACGGGGCTGCTGTAGTTCTGTCCTTCTGAGCAGGATTTGTACTATTTATACTAATCAGAACTGATTCGTTTTACTAAAAGAAAAATGTCCATAAAAATTCTATCATGGTTCTCGTACAAACATAGACATGAACGCACATTAGATATGTTATTGCACTCACGAAGGAACCGGACAGGTGTCATCACCAGTTCAAAAGAGAATGTGGAGAACAGGCACATTTATTGATCAGGAATATTGACATGGATGTGCAAATGGGGGCAAAATGGTTTTGGGGGGCTGTGGGAAGGCAGTTCAGCAGATCAGGTCAGGACAGAATTTGCATGTTTATAGATAAGAATTAATTTGCACTGCTATCAGTTACCTACAATTTACAGTTCTAAAATGACTCAAACAAAAGGAGAGGCTAGAATTAGTTAACCTGGAAGGGCGTGCTCTATGGAAACAAGGCATAGATTTCCAGTAAAGCACACGTTTTCCTACCATTTTCTTCCTGTCACTTTTGATACTTTCGTTTTTTTTCAATCCTTCCTCGCTGTTTTATTTTCTATTTTCTTCAAGTGATTTTTCTCCCTCTCTTCCCTCTACTTATTTATAAGAAATTACTCTCCCACTGGTTATATTTTTCAACCATGTATAGAAATTATTTTCCTCTAATTATTAACTTTAAGTGGAAACAGATTTCTTACATGAGAAAATGACAACTTTTTTGTGATACACTCCAGGATTTGAGGTCTAGTTTCTTGCTTATATTATATTACATATATATATAATTAATAATATAATATAATTAATTATATAATTATAATTAATAATTGTATAGTCTATTTATAATTAATAATCGTATAAATAACATAATTATAATTAATAATCATATAAATAATATAATTATATATAATTATTAAAACTTATTATTTCCTTAATTTACCATTAAACTTTATGTTTTTTTGGTAATAGCCCTCATCTCTCTGAATTTTATTACTTCTTTTTTCTTGAGTGTGTGTGTTATGTGCATGTGTGTTCATCTCATAATTGTTAGAAAATTTTGTGTATATTTTTAAAAGAAAGCATACCTGCACTTTTTGTTTTGTGGGCTTTTGTATCTCCAATAAAATGTTTCTGTTATTTTTGAATGTGAATAAAGCCTAGCTATAGTATAGACATCTTCAGTTATAATCTCCCTTCCCCCTCCACCCCCTGCCACTTAAAACTCTTAGGAAATCACTTCATAGACTTCTGGTGATTTGTAGTACAGAGGAAATATCTGAGGCTAGATGGGTTTTATTTTTTCTTTTGTAGACAACTAGTCTTTTCTGCCTAGATGCATGTCAGATTGATTTTTATTTTCATCTTGAAGTTTAAGACTTTCATCAGAAGGCATCCATTCTTTGAATTACTTTTATTAATATTTTCTGGGGTTTGTTGATCTCACTCAGTTTGTATAACCAGAACTTTGTCCACTAGCCCGGCCAAATGTTATTTATTTTTTTTCAAATATTGCTTCCCTTCTATCTATTCTGACATCCCCTTCAGTAACACGTGCTCTCTCTAAGCCAGATCTCAGAAATACATCCTCTAAATTACTTACCTCATCTCATTGTTCTAATTCTTTGTCACTTACCTATGCATTCTGGGAGATTTTTATCAAGCATATATTGCATAACCTTGATGTGATTTACTATGGTGTTATTTCTACTCCTACTGCATTTTTAAACTCTGTTCTTAAGTATTTACTTTAAAATAGGGGTTTTTTTGTAACTATTTGAAATTTCTGCTTGCCTCTCACCTCAATTCCAATTTCAAATCTGTTTATTATATTATCATCTCGTCTTGCAAGTTTTATTTTATAAAACTCATGGTTTTCCAATATTTGCAAAACCACAAACTAGTTTATAAAATATATTTGTTTTCTTCAATGACTTTTGTCAAATATGTTTTTCTGTATAAATACTATGATCCAAGTTGTGTGTGTGTGCATGTGTGTGCATGCATGTGAAGTGATGTGTGTGTGTGTGTGTGTGTGTGTGTGTGTATTTGTATGTATTCAAAAAGCTAAAACCTAAGACTGGAGGAAAAGAACAAAAGGAGCCCAGCAAGATAATTAGTAACACATAACCCTGGAAAGTATCATCCTTGATTATTCTAGGTGCTTCTGAAAATAGAACTGCAAGGGGAAAAAAACATACACAAAATAAGGCTAAAAACAGGAGAAATGTTGAAAATCTTTGTAAGAATTTCTTCTGACACTCCATTTATTCAGCCAAGCCCTAGAGGACCATTCCTGGTAAGATTATGTCTCTGCAGAGACAAAACCAGTGAGAATCCAGGATCAGAGTCCTCGGACATAGCTGAAGGTAAAGGTGAGCTATCATCCTGAAAATGGAAATGGGAGGCCAGGCAAACCACACGAACTAAGCTAGGAGACCACTCCCCCAAACCCATAAGAGAGAGTGGAGGCTTCCTCTCTAAAAATAGCACCCTTCTCCACCCAAAAAAAGACCATCGATAATGACACTCCAAGGCTACCAGCTGACAAGCCCTGCACAGGACAATTTTAATCTTCATTTTACATACAAACATACGGCCAAAGTTCACCACACATTTGAGAAAAGCCTCTGACAGGAAAGACTGGCTAAAATAAACAAATAAAATACACTTGGAGGAAACAAAGACAATGAAGCAAGCAGAAAAAAATGTTTAGAAAAAATTTTAGATAGTATTAATAGTCTCAAAGTAGTCAGAGAAGGTTTTTGTATCACGAAATGACAACATGCTGGCCTTTTTAAAAGCAACTTTCAGAGAACAAGTAAATAAAAAATGTTTTAAAAGATGAGAAGATAGCGGAGAAAATCTCCAGAAAGTGAAGCAACCACACAAGAAAAGATGCAAAATAGGAGGGAAAACATTAATACAATCAGAGGAGTCTAAGAGGACCAACATGGTAAATAACAGGAATTCTAGAAGAAGGAAAATAAAAGAAGATCAAGAAATTATTAAAGCGATAACAATAAAAGTTGCCGTCTCCAAATAAAATGGGTTTCCAGATTATGAAAGTCCAAGTGCTCAGCATATCAAATAAACCAACTACAGGAAACGTCTTTGTGCAATTTCAGAATACTGGAGATAATGAGAAGAGCCTAAAGGTTCCCAAAGAAAAATAATAAGTCATTTGAGAAAAGTGGCAGATAAAAATAGCATTTGAGTTAGCAACATCAGCAGCTAAATGGTGAAGGAGGAAGGTCTTCCAAATCCTGTCAGCAATTATTTCCAAGTCAGAACCCCAATTCCAGCCAAATTATAAATCAAATATCAAAGCCAAATGAGAATCATTTCAGGCTTTCAAGGTCTCTGAAAATGTTTCTTCTTTTTTTTTTTTTTTTTTAATTTTTTTTTTCAACGTTTATTTATTTTTTGGGACAGAGAGAGACAGAGCATGAACGGGGGAGGGGCAGAGAGAGAGGGAGACACAGAATCGGAAACAGGCTCCAGGCTCCGAGCCATCAGCCCAGAGCCTGACGCGGGGCTCGAACTCACGGACCGTGAGATCGTGACCTGGCTGAAGTCGGACGCTTAACCGACTGCGCCACCCAGGCGCCCCTGAAAATGTTTCTTCTATGCTCCTTTTTGCAGAAAGTCATTTGTACATGCACTCCATCAAAAACAAAGGGGCAAGCCACAAAAGAGGAAAACATAGAAATCTGAAAACTAAAGGTCTCATACAGTTAGAGACTGAGGTAAATGTAGAAACTGGCGAAGGGATATCCCAAGACAACATCTGTGCAGGAAGCCTAGAGAGATAGAGAGAGAGAGAAAATGGAGTGCCCAGGAGCTATATGCCAAAACTGTTTGACTCTCATTAAGGAGATTTACTTTTCATTTGGAAAACTTAGCAATAAGTTAGTTATAGACAGAGAAACTAAGCAAACAAACAGAGGGGAAGCAATTGTCAACTCCAGACAAAACAAAAAGTTGTACAGGAAAAAAAAATGATACAAATGATACATAAGTGGCTCCACTGTGAACATTATTTACATAATTACAATAATGTAAATAGAGTGTCATTGTGATTATAATGAGAAATGTGGGAGGAAGAACCTATCTCCTATAGTAAGAAATAATATCTGAAAGACTAATTTCTGAAAACAATGGCATTAGGTGTGAGTTAAATGTATAGGTAGCTACTGAATGATTGCCTTAGAGGAATGAGAATTGGCGACCAGAAAAAGGAGCCTGGCGTGGTACGTCTTTCGGCTGGCCTTTGAAACTACTACTAAATATATTACTTTGGTAAAAAATTAACTTTAGATTTACAGTAAGCGCAACCTAAAAGGATTGTACTCAAAATGCGTTTTTCCTTCAGATTTTATTTAAACTGTACACCCATTTCTCTGGGACTCAAAATTATTCACAGGACCCATCTTTTTTCCCTCATTTCTTATATTAGAACAGTAAAAAGCTTATTCAGGACTGGTGTTTCCCTTAGAAAAGGGTGGGAGTTTCTCCTTGGCTTGCGTTTGGAGGGCACCTTTCAGATTTTCATGGTGAGGGGCTTGAAGAGCACAGGAACAGAGATGAGGTCTGGAGGTGCTGGCAGGGTTGAGGGAAGGGGTTTCGACACAACGATTTCTTCCACATCCAAGGTTAGACCGGCTGTGGGGCAGCTTCCTTCTAGGAGCAGGAATGATCTCCCCGACTGTTCAAGAGCGTTCCTTCACGTTCTTTGTCAGCCCTCTGCTTCCAGGGCCCTAAGGCCCAGGCCCAGTGCTCCAGGCAACTCTGCATCTCATCGGGGGAGAACTGCACCTTCCCAGGGAGCTTTTCCTCTATAACTGATGCCGCCAGCACAGGCTGGCATTTTAATGGGACTGCCCACATTCGTGAATCTGCAGGTCAGCTTTCTTCACGAAGCTCCCTGCTGCATCAGTTAAGATCATTTCAGCCTAAGAAAATGACTTTTCCAGAGCTGCTGCCACCAGGGCTTCTGGAGGCTTCTGCTCAGTTCATCCAGCCTCCCAAATGTCTCACCTCGCTTCTGCTGACAGTGGGGGGAGAAAGAGGCTCCAAATGCTGCTTTCTCCATCATTTTACACCTTTCTCTGCCTCCAGGCCGGCCTCTCTCGGTTCTCAAGTTGCCCGTAAGAACCAACATGTCCTCCTCTACGTCTCACAGAGTCACAAAACTCCCTGGCAAATTAAATAGTATTCCACCTCGAGGGGTCCTTTGTTCGGACCTCGGTTGAATCAAGTAGGAATTGCTCATGGTTTCTGACATTTGAATAACAGCTCTATTTCCCAGCTGTCGATGCGGACGAACATTTTATTCATGAATTTTAAGTTTGTCTACATCTTTTTTCACAGAGGTTGGTTAGCTGACGATTAAGGTCAGCATAAGTTGGGAGACAGTAAGTATCTGTCTGAATTAGGTTGCGTTGCACGTCACAGAGAACCCAAAACAAGGGAAACGTTTATCCCCCCCTCACATGAAGAAGTCAGGAAGTAGGCATCCTGACCTGAGATGACAATTCTTTTCATCTCATTGCTCTGCCAGCCCCAGGAAGTGGTGCTGCGACTCATGGCCCAAAATGGCTGCTAAGATTCCACACATCAATTCTGTGTTCGAGGCAGGAGAATGGAGGAAGGAGCAAGAAACCGGGTGAACGTTCCTTTTAAAGTACACTTTCTAAGATAGTACCCAATTCGGTTTACATCTCATTGGCCTGAGGTTGGCCTTGTGGTTTCACTGAGCTTCCAGGGAAACTGGGAACACTGGAGTCATCAAAAAAAAAACATTTTACACATACAATGAAAACTGGTGTTTCTGAGGAAGCTAAATGTACTCTATAAAAATTTTCTTAAAAGCGTGCCTGGTGGCTCAGTCGGTTGAGCGCCAGACTCTTGATCCGGGTTCATGTCACGATCTCCCAGTTCCACAATGACCTTTCTATGCTACATATAGTTGTAGGGACTTTTCTCACTATGATTATGCCATTAGCATCATAAGGAGTTTACAACGGTTCCCCGTGAGAGCAAGTGATAAAGTTTCACAACATAAGTAAAATTGATCTCTAAATAAACGATCCTCCTTTTCTTTATTCCTGGCACCCTTGTCACAGTATCTAGTTCTTCACTGATCCAGACAACATTCCGGAGAGCTCCGGGCTGGGCTTCGTATCTGGGCCTATCACCTCAACTCCTACAGGATCTTGCAGATTTCACAGTCTCCTTCCGCCGGTTTAAAGAGCTAGGGGACACAGTTAGGAACTGAGACATCCGAGCAAGTGAGCAGAAGAGCCCGAGTCATCGCCGTTCCCCCATGTGGCTCCAATGAGCAGCACCCACATGACAGCCCAAGTGCAACATCTAGGTCAACCACACTCTAGAAATGGCTTCTGCCACTCCTGCAGCCCGATACTTTGACTGCATGGCGGTTGCTCTACAAGCTCTAACGCAGAGCTCTGTGGGTTCTTCTCTTTACTATGTGGTTTATTACCATGACAGCTGTACAATTAGGCAAAGCAGGCCAGCGCTTAAGGCCATTTGTCATCCAGCAATTGTTCACCCTCCAGTCTCTCTAGCCAGGTGTTCTGAACAATGAGGCGATAATGATGTCTTCGTGTGACCTGAGCCTGAGAACACTCGAGCTCAAAGAGGCCAGGCAGAATCCCTGGTGGAGTAAAAGGAGGACTGCCTCGCTTTCTCCGTGTTCGCCGGTCTATTTGCTGTAAAAATTAAGGAATTTGACATGACTCAAAAGACATTCAACGGAAGGAGAGTTCTAGGAGAAATTTGTGATGATTTGTGGCCCCCCGAAATTTGAGATTCAAGGGGTGTGACTTCGGGAAAAGAGGGATTTAATGCCAACTGATAGGTGGAGAGAGGAGTCTGTAAGCGTTCGTGAAACTGTCTTAGCTTCTGGTTTCCAGTGACCTAAAGGGGAACCTCTCCCAGTTTTCAAAGAGATTACATACCGGAACTTCTGGCTATTTTGTTAAATTGTTACGTATTGTCAAAATGTTTCTCTAGCCCCAACCAGTGCTTCCTTCCTCTTCCAGGTGTACACAGAGGTAATAAGAAATGCCAAAGGCCATCGCGAGGCTTCCTTAAAACTCCTCCCTCTACCTCCCCCCTCCCCCATGACTTTCATGCTGCTGACGCTTTGGCCTATTGCCTTTGGAGCCACTATCTCCTCGGACTTCGGTGCTCAGAGAAGTTATTCCCTCAGTTTCCCAGGGTTTAAATGCAATTAACTCAGCTCTCCATCTCAGTTCCTTCTTGCCCTAACGATGTTGCCTTTTGGACTTATTTTCACTGTGTTTCCTTTAGCAACACTCCATCTTGCCTGGCCTACTGGTAGGAATCAGACTATTTTTCTCTCGTGTTGCCGCCTTTACTTTCAGGATCCCTCACCGCGCATTCGCGCTCTGAACTATGCTGATGCCTTGTGCAATGGATACTTTAATGATATCCACAGATTGAATATTTTATAATTAGTTAGGATTTCTACCTGCACCTGACTCCTCTGTTGAGAATGAACCTAGCTCACTCTCTTCTCTAAAAGTGTCCCCATCGGTGGTAGGCTTGCCCTGGCCTTTGTTAATACTAGGCGATCCCCCTTCCCTGTCATCCCCCACCGCCCACGGCTGATGGGCGTGGGATCCAAGGCCATCAATCAGATTCCCTCACGGGGGAAATGTGGAAAAGTACTGAGGCCTGCTTGAAAATCCGAGCTGATGTCTGTAACTAGCTATGCGAATTTGAGAGCTGTGGGGCAGTCCTGTGCATAAAGAAGCAGGAGTAGCCTGTCTTCTGAGAGACAGAAGGAAGTGCGAATAGAGAATACGGTACCAGAAGCACATTGGCTCAGGCAGAACAAGAAAAGACCAGAAAACCAGCTGACTTGACTGCGCCCCAGTTCTCCCTCGACTTCCTCCAGAGGCCAGCCACTCCTCCTACCTACGCTGACCATCTACGAGATTCCCCTCTGGTCTAATCATAAGTTCTAAGGTTTATTGATTCTTCTTAGTTAATTGAGAGGGGATAGTGTTGCTTCTTTTTGACATGAGGTGAAGTTTTAGTTGAAAATTTCCGAGAGGAAACTGCCCTTTGTTTTGGAGAAGACCTTAATGAACTCACGGCTTGGATGAGAAGGTGACGGGTCCCAGGACGAGGCAACAAAGGAGAACTCTTCATTCTTCTGCATGAGCAGGATTGGTTGTTTTTTTTGTTTTCTTTCTTCTGAATAGAGGGAATAAAGCGAAGAAACAGCAGAGGAAGAATAACACACCGCTGTTAAGATGGCCCCAGTCTGAAAAACTGCACGGAGTACGTGGAAAATTCCCTGGTGGTAGAGTTAGGCCCACTTTAAGCATGGTTGACGTCCAGTGTTCAGTTTTGAAATTCTTTGTTAGTGCAATGCAATGTTCCCCTTGTCTCCATTCTCGTCCCCTATCTTTTATATCTATACATGCTCTGTTTGCATGTGACTTTTTTTTTAATTTTTTTTTCAACGTTTATTTTATTTTTGGGGGGACAGAGAGAGACACAGCATGAACGGGGGAGGGGCAGAGAGAGAGGGAGACACAGAATCGGAAACAGGCTCCAGGCTCCGAGCCATCAGCCCAGAGCCCGACGCGGGGCTCGAACTCACGGACCGCGAGATCGTGACCTGGCTGAAGTCGGACGCTCAACCTACTGAGCCACCCAGGCGCCCCTAACCTTTTAATTTCTACATGATGTGAAATAGGGATTAAAAGCCAACTTACTAGAACCCGCTGAACTGTGACCCATGTGTGCAATCAATGAGGACTGAGAACACTGATTCAGATACAGCTTCTCCTCCGCCTGCAAATTCATTTGATTTGCAAACTTATGAAGCATCTCCAGTTTGGCTGAAGTCCTTGTGGTTGTATAAATCTGACCCGAATCTAAAAGCAACACGCCACACACATTACTTGCAAAGGCTTTGGAGGTCTTCAGGTGTAATGTGCTGGAGAAGCAAACAAAATGAGGACCACGGTGGAACTAAATTTACCGAACGGCTCCATCAACTTGAGAAGCCAAGATACATTAGAACTGAAATTTCCTTTTTAAAATAGATTTTTTTTTTTTTTGCTTTCCAAAGAGATTTACGCTAGCTTTCCTTTAAATAGCAAACTCATCTAATGCACTTAAAATATGATTTTGTTTTGCAAAACTGATTTACAAGTAACTTTTCAGGAACCCATCTACTGACTAAAGGAGGGGAATATCTGTTATGCAAAGCACCGTACTTAAGTACGTTAAGGAACAATCCCAGTCCATTATTTCTTAGCATATCTAGTGGGCACTTGTGTTGTTTTATAGCTTTTTTCCCCTCTTTGATTTACATTTACGAGACAATCGAGGAGAGATGATGTGAAATGGTTTTTATTTTTATGAGCCAAAGGAACCGCACCAACCACAAGTAGAAGAATACAGCCACAACTGAATTATGTAGGGCTCTCTGGGCGGAGTGAAAATTAAAAGAGTATTCTGTCCCTACTTTCACTTCTTATGGTGAAGTCATGCCCTAAGGAGGTCCACTGAGCAATTCGATTGCAAATACGAAGCTGTGGTTGCACCTACAGTTGCCGACGCGACCGACATAATCTGAAACCAATTGAACGTATTAAACTTCAGTGAAATTTGAGGGGCTTCATTTGTGGTTATATGCCAACAACCAGTATGACCCCAATTAGCCAAAATAATGAAGAATGGCGTAATTCACCTCTTTCGTGACTTCATGATAGTGTCATAAGAGTGTTAACATTTAGATGTGCCCACTCTTCCTAAAATAATGTGAGGATCAAGGCCATGCTATATTTGTTTCTAGTTACCGAAAGCAATGCACAAATGTATTGAATTGACTCCGTAAATACAATCCTTCCCAACTGCTATCCTACCTTGTCTGCATTACACACACACACACCACACACACACCCCACCTCTATTTCTCAGATAGCACAAACTGGCAGCACATGAGCCAAGCCCAGCCCATAGATGAACGCTGTTTGGTTTGTACATTAGAGATCACATTGGTATAAAAGCCTTGGAAGTCACATTTCTAACTCCTCTTTAAAAACAAAACAAAACAACAACAACAACAAAACTCTGGCCACATTTGGCAGAAATTCCACATGGCCACAATCAGCCGGAGCTGAGGTGCAAAGTCCCCTCCGTGGGCTCTGTTGGCTTTGCCACAGTCCCCACCATACTCCATTAGTTTGCACCCAGCCCACATCACACATGCAGCTCCTCTGCCTCTATAGGCCTCTATGGGTTTGCAACTTCTGTCCCCCTGTGTTTCCCTCCTCTGTGCCTTCTGAAAGTACCTTTCTCTGTGAACTTAACTAAAAGCTAAGCCGCTTCAATCGGAAAACCTCAGGAAATCCGAACCCCATTTCTACCTTTATACTTCTAAAAATTCAAAACAGCATCCCTGTATACAACTAAACCTTAAAACACAGGTGTGTCCCCCTTTAAAAACACAGACTTCAATCACAACTTATCTAGGCATTTTTGCTGCAATAGAAGTTTTCGTCTACCTCATAGAATTTAATCCAATCAATTACAACAGTAACGATTGTTTAAACGGTTCTGTTTTGGAAAGTAACACTGCGGTAGAAAAAGAAAACGTTGCTCGAATAGCTACCATCTAGTTTGCTTTTTGTGGGTTTTTTTTGGTGGTGGTGGTGGTGGGTTTTTAGGTTACAGAAACAGATTTCATTTTATTTTTTTTAATATGAAATTTATGGTCAAATCGGTTTCCATACAACACCCCGTGCTCATCCCAAAAGGTGCCCTCCTCAATGCCCATCACCCACCCTCCCCTCCCTCTCACCCCCCGTTACCATCTAGTTTGAAGAGCATGGTGCTTTTTTGTGTGTAAGAGCAGGTTAAAAAGTGGATTGCAAATATGTAAGAGAAAGCCTATAGTAACAATAGTGCTATGTTTGGGGAATGAAGGCTATTTTTTTAGGAGAAACTCGGTATAATCAAGTGCTGGGTACAGCCAGTGCTTCTAAGGTGTTATTGCTATACGCTCATAGCTATAAAACACCTTGACTATCGAAATCCCTGAACCAAAAATAATAACTCTGTTATTGTGCCTCTGAAACGCATAATCCCCAGTCTCTTCTTTTCCCACTGAAGCAACTGTTCTGTGATGCATGCTTTCCAGAGAGTTCTCCCATCGCCCCTTGGCAAAACATGACTCTATCGGAGGACAGGGTTTGCATCACAAAAATGTTATTTTTTACTCCAGTTAGGGGTTGTGAGAGAGTTTTATGTTGAGATTTCCTTGGTATATTCAAAGTATACCTCACTGAGGAAAATTTATTTGTACCTATCTTTTCAGGTTGCTACGTACTTAGTAAAGTGCAACCGAATGACAGTGCTCTCTGAGGAGTCCCAAGTCCCCTGGAAACCACCTCCTTTGTTCTCACCAGGCATACGATGCAATGCACCATGATGATCCTATTTCAAACGAGGGAAGTAAGATTCTAAGTCATTTGCTGAGTTCATATGGCCAATTAGGGAAAGAAACAGATTCTCTGGATTGAAGGCAAATAGTATATCTAAGTCCTCGATCTTGATTACCCCAGATCTAGAACTCTGTGTAAACCATTTTAACATAAATTTGTCTGCATGGAAGGGCTACTACAGTTGTTGATCCCGTACACAAGGGGAAAAAAAAAAGGGGGGGGGGGCTCTGAAGACGGCTTTGCCTGGAATGGAATCCAGCTGTGTGATTTAAGTCTCCTCAAATCTCAATATTCTCGGCTAGAAAGTGGGTGTGATGATCCTTCCTCATTAGTGTTGCCAGGATCTAAATAAGAAGACACACTGTTTAAATCCGTGAGAGCAGACTAACCTTCCCCTAAGTCCGTAGTTAGTGAACGACTTCCTCAGCAGTTAGTTACCCTAACTCACTCACTAGTTCTCGAACGTGAACGTGCATCAGAAACACCTGAAGGGCTTATCAAAATGCAGGTTACTAGGTCCCATCCCCAGAATTTGTCATTCGATACCCTTGAAATGAGGCCTGAGAGTCTGCATTTCTAACGGCTTCCCAGGTAACCCTGATGCATCCAGGATACACACTTTGAGAACTCTTGCTTTAAGACTGTCGCCAACTCACTAAATATAATGCCCGGCACAGGAGGCCTTCAAAAACAAACAAAAAAAATCAACATTATTTCATTATTTATTGAAATCCTGTGGGCAAACACAAAATTACTCACAGGTTTTCTAGCAGGAATTCTAATAAAAAGAAGGATGAAATAGCAATATCAGATGTACTTTAATCCCGAGCTTATTCAGTAAAACGTAGGTTTGGCAGAGTAATAAGTTATTACCTGTTCAAAGCAATATGCTGACTCCGTCATTGTTTTCCATTTCGGTTTCTACAGGCAATTCTGTGATTTCTCAATTCTGGCAATTCAAAGGAACTCACAAAAGATAGGTCCACCTACTTTACTAAAGAGAATCCCTTGATATCGATGACTCTTGATGGCTTTTATATTATGAGTGCGCCAATAACTCTGGCATTCAGAAATGATAATATTCTCCTTTCCTCCACCACATCAGGAAGCCGCGTGCATTAAAGAGCGTTTAAAAACCTGCATGTCTAAAGTTGAAGCATGACTAATGCATTGGAGAAATTGTTCAACAGCAGTTCATCCTGGTAAAAATATTACGTCTGTAGCCATGCCAAGGTGAGTGTCGGGTCAGGTTATCTGCGATTCAAGCGCCAGATGCGTGCGCGCGCGCGCGTGTGTGTGTGTGCGCGTGAGGACGCGCACGAGCATGGGTGAGCGCGTGTACAAGAAGTGCCCCCTGGAGAGTTATGGACACTCCCAGGCATGACTTTACAGAAAGTTTTCCTTACAGAGAGCTATGTTCAGCTTTCTGGGTAACTGGGGGTAATTTTGTGCCCTCTGCACTCCCTCCCTGTCTCCTCTTGACAGTCTTTGTTGCGCTAGCTACTGTTTTTCTCCGACCCGCTAGGTTTTCAATAAGTTTCCTGTTGTGCATTGGGATAGCAGTGTTCATGGAAAATTGCTTTGCCTAGGTGATCTGAGCCAGCTCCCTCCCACCTTTCTTCTCCTTTTCTTTTTCTTTTGTAAATAACTTAGAGACAAGTAACGAAGTGCTTACGGTGCAAGAATTCACTCCCGAAGACTCCAGACCGTTCGCGGACATTTTGCATTTAATCCCAGCTTCGATTTCATAACCGGCGCTCAAAGCAGAAGCACAGGGGTGTGTGCTTGAAAACACATTTTAGAGCCTTTCATTTTAAGATTTCGAAAACATTAACCAATAGACCGAAGATGCCCTCAAATCCATACGGAGAACTAGTACAGTACGCTCTTCAGAGAACTTGGGGCGTTAAAGTCAAGACTAGTTTGATAACTACTTGAGAAGGTAACAAAGACTGAGATCAGAGTTTTTATTGTTTATAAGAAAACCTTGAGAATCCCTAGGTCGTTCCCCAGCCTCCAGACAGGACTCTATTAAAAAATATCACTTCTGGGGGCGCCTGGGTGGCGCAGTCGGTTAAGCGTCCGACTTCAGCCAGGTCACGATCTCGCGGTCCGTGAGTTCGAGCCCCGCGTCGGGCTCTGGGCTGATGGCTCGGAGCCTGGAGCCTGTTTCCGATTCTGTGTCTCCCTCTCTCTCTGCCCCTCCCCCGTTCATGCTCTGTCTCTCTCTGTCCCAAAAATAAATAAACGTTGAAAAAAAAAATTAAAAAAAAAATATCACTTCTGAAAAAAATACCTGCTTTGTCAAATTATGTGATTGATGGCGTCTTAACTAGCACGTATGCACTATTTTAAGCGCTTTGCACGTGTCAGTTCCTTAAAACCTCCTAACGACCCTGTGACTTAAGTTCTATTATCATCCCCACTGTCCACCTGAGGAAGCCGAGGCTCAGAAAGGTTAAGTAACTTGCCCAAGGCCACACAGCGTGTGAGTGGCAGGGCCAAGATTTGAACACAAGTATGGTAGGTCAAGAGATTCTCACAGTGAAAGCTTCTGAGGACAGAGGGGAAAGAAGCCCCCCCCCCCAAAACTCCTCCCCAAACTGCATCATGGGAAACAATAACATTAAAAATAAACATAAAGCCCTAGGCAAGTCTCTTTTCACTTGATTGGCCACCAAATCCCTCTTGAGTCTCCTCAGGAGGTTCCTCAGAAGCAGCTGATATGGACAACACGAACCACCCAGAATCAGCTGTGCCTCCCCCAGGTGACCGGTCAGCCGCCTCACCTCATCGTCTCAGGGCCTAAACTGCGGCAAGGACCAGAGGCCGCCACGCCCGGCGTCCACTGCCCTCACACCCCTACCTTCCCATCTCACAGCTCTCGAGGTCCAGGAGCACAGAGAGGAAGCCACCAGGAAAGGAAAAACGTTCCTCCGACCAGAACTCCACCCCCTTGGATGATAGCTTCACTGCAAGACCTGAAGATTCAACTTAGACCTTTCCAAATCACCAGAAAATTCCTGCCTGAGTTGAGAACAACGAGGAAGGTGTCGTGTCAGCGACACAACCAAAGAAGGGGGAGAGGGGACCTGGGGTCCACCATTCATGTCCCCTGAGATCATTTGCATAGGTCGGGGTCCCCAAAGGGCTCGGTCACTACGGAAATCGCTGTGAACCCAATTCCCTTACGCCACACGCACTGACGGAGGGCCTAGGCCGGTCATCCACGGGGAGCGAGAAGCTTCGACTTCTCCCCGCCTTGTTTTTTCTCCAGGCGGCGGGAAACAGTAACCGCCCGCCACTCCTCCCCAAGGGTGCCACGCGAGTTCCTGGGGTATGGAAAACGCGGGACACGGAGTTTCCGCAGAGGCCCGGGCCTTAGAAAAGCGCCGCCACAGGCCGCGGCCGGCTGCCGGGGAGCCCCAAGGAGCCGGCCAAGACCCAGACCCCCGCAGGAGCGCCCGCGTCTCCAGCTAATGGCCCGCTTTAATTCCTCTCCTTGCCGCCCCCCGAACACTTTTAAAGCTGTGTTTCTGGAGTCCACCCAAGCTCGGCAGAATTTCCAGATCCGCGAAAGCGCAGCGCGCAGGCAGCCCGTTTCCTCACAATGCTGCAAAGCTTCAGGGAACACATTTTGTTATTTCCACGTTTATGAGCGGAGCCGGAGCCCCGGGCCTGACTCCTGCCCAGGCCGTGTCCCCCTACCCCGCCGCCCCCTCCCCGCCTGGGAGCCCCGCAGGGCTGCGGGGAGAGGGGCTGGGGAGGGGAGGGGGAGTGCTAAACCAAGGAAGGAGCACGCGCAGACAAGTTAATAAAAATAAACGTTGCCCCGGCATCCGAGCTCTCTCTAAAAGGGACTGAGGTCATTTGCAAGAGCACCCCCCCCAGGCAAGACTCTTCTCGTGATAACGTCCTGGCATGGGTGCAGAGAAAGCAAAGTTCTGAGAAATGGGGCCCAAACTCAGCGGCACAAACTCGAGATGAACCCTTTCTTTCTTCCAGCGACCCGAAAAATAAGGCACAGAAACCACATAGTATTTCAACCACGGTCAAAACGCTCAGCCCTTACAGACACGACCTTGTGCGGGGCCCTGAGAATGGTACAAAGGCAAATGTCATCAGGGCACAAATTATTTTTGAACAAATATGAGGTGTCAGACGTTGTGTTAGCTACCAGCAATGCGAATACAGATAAGACGTGGCTCCAGCCCTTTAAGGAATTTTTTTTTTTAATCTTTATTTATTTTTGAGAGAGAGAGGAAAGAGACAGAGTGTGAACATGGCCCCAGCCCTTTAAGGAAATTTTTTTTAACCTTTATTTATTTTTCAGAGAGAGAGAGAGAAAGAGACAGAGTGTGAACGGGGGGAGGGCAAGGAGAGGGGGACACAGAATCCGAAGCAGCTTCCGGGCTCTGAGCTGTCAGCACAGAGCCTGAGGCGGGGCTCGAACCCACGAACTGGGAGATCATGACCTGAGCCAAAGTAGGATGCTTAATGGACTGAGCCACCCAGGTGCCCCTGGGGGAACAAATTTTAAAAGGGGAGTCAACAAACAAAACAGGAACTGGTGGGGTACTCGTTCCTATTGAACTAGTTTCTATTAAACTGTGACATGTTTGTGCTGTCAGTATGGCTGTTGGTGCCAGATACATGGGACCTAGAACTTATTATTCCTATGCATCGTGATGTCAAGTAGGACTTTACCTGTTGCCCTGAGATTTCAGCTAAGGCCCAATCTGAGCACCTAGGGGTAAAACTCCGTGCATTCCAGTTTCAAGGACTTATGGGCTGGTGACTTCCTTACGACTTACTGAGAAGCACCAGAACAGAGCCAGCCCTACAGACAATAGCTCTTTCTCGTTCCACTACAGACCCTATGAAAACAGGACTGAGGGGCGCCTGGGTGGCTCGGTCGGTTAAGCCTCCAACTTTGGCTCAGGTCATGATCTCACGGTTCGTGGTTGCAAGCCCCACACGGGGCTCTGTGCTGACAGCTTGGAACCTGGAGCCTGGAGACAGCTCCGGGTTTTGTGTATCCCTCGCTCTCTGCCCCTCCCCTGCTCTCTCTCTTTCTCTCTCAAAAATAAAAAAAAAAAAAAAGTTAGAAAATAAATAAAAGCTATAAGAATAAAAGAAAAGAAGACTGAGGGGTAGAGGAGGTAGCATCTGTGGGAGGGTAGCATCAGCAAACACCCTTTTCTTTGCAGAAGGGTTATGCAGTGCTTGTTCCTAGTGGGAGAGGGAGGAACCCCTTGCAGGACGCTGTCGTGCAGTACTATGCTCGGGCAAAATCTGTAATGATTTGGAGGAAGAGAAGCTAGAATCCGAGCTCCCAAATTAGGGAGCCATGCAGTGAGAAGCTTCCATAGGTCTTCTGAAGAGCTCAACCGTCGATGGATGCCACGATCGACCAGTCTCACCAAGGAGATGTCCGCCTCCCCATCCCCCCTTCCCACTCTGACAACAGATGGAAAGGACAGAGAAGAGAAGGAGGCAGGGCGATCTTATAATTTGTTATGCAAGCCAAGACAAATCTGAGAATTAAGGGGGAGTGCTATTAACAACTACACCAGAACAACAGGTATAAACAGGAAATATGCCTGGAAAACTGGGATGTATGATCGCCATGGTGGGGCAAGGGGTATATAATAAGAAACTGTGGTGTCACTCCATTTCCGGTGATCCCCACTACAACTTTATTCACTCAACCATAAATAGGCTTCACTTATGCTGGGAGAGAGAGGAGCAAGTTTGAGACTAAACTTTTAAAGTGAACAGAACTGGGTGGCTCAGTCGGTTAAGCGTCTGACTTCAGCACAGGTCACGATCTCGCAGTTCGTGAGTTCGAGCCCCACGGGCTCTGTGCGGACAGCCTGGAGCCTGCTTCAGATTCTGTGTCTCCCTCTCTCTGCCCCTTCCCTGCTCATGCTCTTTCTCTCTCAAAAATAATAAACACTAAAATTTTTTTTTCAATAATAAAAGTGAACAGAACTGAGCCTCGGGTATCAGAATGAGATTTAGCTAATGACAAAAGTGTCTGAAATTGATAGGATCTGTCCAAAAGGGTTCTAAGAGAACTGTCTGCCACTCATGGGGAAAGGTGATTTTCAACACAAAACCACTGGAGAACTGGGGGAAAAATCACTTTTAGGTGGGACTTCAGTAAATCAGTTTCGAATACGTTAAAAAGCACAAAAATACTCATTGGCCAAACAGGGCAGTAAATGTAGTCTAAAGGAATATAAATGTTCACTGATAAATATAAGGACGCCATTAATGAGAAGCAAACAGCAGCGTGTGCAAACGTATTCCTTAAACAATGACCAAGACCTAAATACGCAAAACACACAGTAAAGATGCCCAAGCCGGCAAACGCAGTTCAAACTCTAGCCTTTTCTGTTTCTCACTGGGGATCTCTACATGAGAGATATAACCCTCTAAGTTTCCATTTCCACATCTGTAAAGTGAGAATCATATAATTGCCTCCAAGAGTTGTGAAGTCATATAAAAGCATTTAAAAAGATGCTTGACACCGAGGGCTACTTGTGTTCAACAAAAGCCGGTCTTTGGCTTCCTTGTCCTTGACTTTCCCATGATAATACCCCACAATCCTCTGGAGAAAGAACAGAATACTATGTTTTATTTTTTTTAATTTTTTTTCAACGTTTTTATTTTATTTTTGGGACCGAGAGAGAACAGAGCATGACAGGGGAGGGGCAGAGAGAGAGGGAGACACAGAAGTCGGAAACAGGCTCCAGGCTCTGAGCCATCAGCCCAGAGCCCGACGCGGGGCTCGAAACTCACGGACCGCGAGATCGTGACCTGGCTGAAAGTCGGACGCTTAACCGACTGCGCCACCCAGGCGCCCCAGAATACTATGTTTTAAAGCACCTAGCACAGGACCCAGCCCCAAAAAAATATAGATTCCCTTCCTACCCAGATTGCTGAGCTACCATGCATCTGGTCTCTTAACAGCACCTAAACTACGTGCCATTTCTTGTCCATTTCATATATTCCTACATGGTCTAAGACCTTGGAACAAAACTCATGAGTGTGGGTGTGGCCTTGGGAGTAGAGGGAAGAGGAAGTTGCAGTTCCTCAGAAAAAGTACTCCCCCTTCATGTTCACATCCCGCCATCAACCCAAGAAGGAAGATGGGTGAAAATGATTTATGCTGAGGAATGAAACGGATCAGCTCTATTGGATTCCAGGAAAATGAAATTCATATGTTTCTTCTCCCAACAAAAATCCCACACACGGGCAAAACTGGTTCAGGTACAGTCACTTTGAGTATACAAAGGGGAAGTAAGATCAAACAAACAAGCAAAGGTATGGCATTCGACCAGAGAACTACGTGGGGAAGATGTCAGGCCTTCTTGTGTTGGAGATGGTGTGGGGGGGATGGTAGTGGATGAATGGAGAACATGAATGGAAATCTGAACTCTTTCTTCTCTTGGGTCTACCTGGCCATCCTGTTGTACATTCACCAGTCATTTGGTATTAACAGTGGCCAGTCATCTCATTATCGAATAACATTTGTTGAGTAACTATGTGTGCCAGTACTACACATACTTGGCACATTCCAGTACAGATATGGCTCTGTAGGGCAGAAGAGAGGAAATGGTTGGTTCATATCAGGTAGGACTCGAAGGTAGAAGCAACTCCTAAAAGAAAGACCATTACCAGTTACTGTATTAAAAGGTGACAAGGCTTCAACTCAGTTATAAATATCTTATGAGAAAAATGGCACTGCTCGATTCACATGTTCATTTGATTTTAAGGGTATTATTGTAATGACCTGGTTAAGGATCACACTGTATTAAACGTTGATGGCCCAACTGTTCCATACCAATCTACCTCTGTGTGCATTTATGTATGTACGGTGGGAGGGAGGAAGAGTAATTGGTCATCATAAGATGCTGTAGAGACACCTGAGCCTTCATTAATTCTTTTTTTTTTTTTAATTTTTTTAACGTTTATTTAGTTTTGAGACAGAGAGAGACACAGCATGAACGGGGGAGGGTCAGAGAGAGGGAGACACAGAATCTGAAGCAGGCTCCAGGCTCTGAGCTGTCAGCACATAGCCCGACACGGGGCTCGAACTCACGGACCGCGAGATCATGACCTGATGCCGAAGTCGGCCGCTTAACCCACTGAGCCACCCAGGTGCCCCAGAGCCTTCATTAATTCTTATTCAGATGGGAGACTGATAAAAGTAGAGAGGCCTTTTGGTCATCAAAACTGAATTGGAGATCAAAGGAACATGATAGACATCCCAGAAATAAACCCATACTTAATGTGGTACATTAATCTATGATAAAAGAATATACATGGGGAAGAAACAGTCTCTTCAATAAATGGTGCTGGGAAAACTGTACAGCTACACACAAAAGAGTGAACTGGACCACGAAATACATATGTACACCACACACCAAATTAAGTCCAAATGGATTAAAGATCTAATGTGAGACATGAAATCATAAAACTCTTAGAAGAAAATAGGCAGTAATCTCCTGGACACTGGCCTTAGCAGCATATTTATGGATATGTTGCTGGAGGCAAGGAAAACAAAAGCAAAAACAACCATTGAGACTATGTCAAAAACAAAAACCTTTGGCACAGCAAAGGAAATCATCACTAAAGAGTCAGTTTCATGAATGGGAGAGGATATTTGGAAATAATATATCTAATAAGGGTTAATATCCAAAATATAAAAAGAACTTACACAACCCAATACCCCCCAAAATAAATAATCCAACTACAACATGGGCAGATGACCTGAATAGACATGTTTCAACAAAGACATGCAGAGAGCCAAAGGACACATGAAAAGATGCTCAACGTTACTAATCACCAGATAAACGCAAAAATCAAAACCACGATGGTACTAACACCTCACACCCATCAGAATGGCTAGTGTCAAAAAAGAGAGAAATAACAAGTGTTGGTGAGGACATGGAGAAAAAAGAACTGTAGCGCATTGTTGGTGGGAATGTAATTGACAAAACCACCGTGGGAAAACAATATGGGGTTTACACAAAACAGTAAAAATGGAAATACATATGAGCCAGTAATTCCACTTGCTGGGAATCTATCCAAAGAAAATGAGAACAGTCGTTTGCTGTATTCATGGCAGCATTATTTACAATAGCCAGATTGAAAACACCTAAGTGTCCATTGATAGATAATGAGTGAAGATGTGGCATACATACGTGTGTGATATATGTATGTATGCATATGGGTAGATGGATAGATAGATAGATAGATAGATAGATAGGTATGGTATTTATCTTTCTTTTTTGACTTATCTCACTTAGCATCATATCCTCTAGGTCTATCCATGTTGTCATGATAGCAAGATCTCATTCTTTTCATGGCTGAGTATATTCTATTATGTGTGTGTGTGTGGGTGTGTGTATACCACATATATATGTGTGTATATATGTATATATAGTATAATATACATATATCATATATATGTTATACATACATATGTAAATATACACATATAGTGCATGTATGGTATTTGCCAAATATGTTGTATGTTGTCATGAAATGACAAAAATCTCATTCTTTCTTATGGCTGAGCAATATTCCTCTGTGTGGTGTGTGTGTGTGTAAGCCACATAGTATGTATACTTACATATGTATATATATGTATATACATATGGTATATGATATAGAGTAATAATATACACATACCGTATATAATATATACATATATGCATATGTGGTATGTGGTAAATAGTGATATATATGCAGGTTGTTGTGTGAGTGTGTGTTGTGTGTTTGTGTGTGTGTGTATACCAATGGACTATTATTTGGCCATAAGAGAGACTGAGAATTTGACACTTGGGACAACATGAATGGGCCAAGAGGATATTACACTAAGTGAAACAAGTCAGGCAGAGAAAGACAAGTGCCATATGATTTCACTTATATGTGGAATCTAAAAAACAAAGCCAATAAACAAACAAATAGAAACGGACTCATAAATACAGAGAACAAACTGGTGGTTGCCAGAGGAAAGTGGGGTAGGAGGACTAGGTACAAATGAAGGGGATTAAAAGGCACAAACTTCTATTTCTAAAACAAATAAGTCAAGGAGATGAAAAGTACCTTTTAGGGAAATATTATCAATAATATTTAACAACGTTGTGTGGTGATAGACGGCAACTACACTCACGGTGCGGGCACTGCATAACGTATAAGAGTGTCAAATCATTATGTTGTGCACCTGAAACTAACATAACATCGTGTATCACATATACTCTGGTAATAAATTTTTAAAAAACCAGTAGAACTTGGGGTTACTACTGGCATTTAGCAGCCGGGCCCAAGAAGGTTAAAGTGTTGTGGTTCACAAACCCGTCTCAAAGAAAGGAGGGTTGGGGGAGAAAAAGGAGATTTCTTAAACTATTTCAATACGAACCGTACGGCAGATGCTGCAGTTGGAACTTAACATATAGCATCTAATTTAGTCTTTAAAACAAGCTGTGACTCTTCCGTCAGGTAATAGCTATAGCTCCCCCACTGAGAGATTCTTCTGAGTCTAAATCAGTGTCCGTCACCAGATTCTTTCCAACGGACAGGCACTTCTCTCATATTGGTGCCTGAAATTGATTGAGAAAGGATTTCACAGACCACTGAGATTTTTTTTTTTTTTTTAAGTTCTTCAGGGGGCATCATCTGCTGTTCACCATCATTTCATAAAACAAGGAACACTGAAACAGCAAATAAAAAGAAGAACATAGTCTCAGATGAACGGTGGTCGGTATTGAATGCATGCAGTGTTATGAAAAGCTCAGTGGGTTATTCGTTTCTCTCACTCCAACCCGAAGCACTGACAGCCTCATCACGGTCCACGTTCCATCTGTGGATCAGCATTTGGTGACTGCTGACCTAAACGTCTTGGGCAATTTGATCTTGCCAAGACTACTTCTTACAGAAAGAGGTAAAAAGTTGAAGACCAATTCCTAGCTCGGGGAAGGCAGACAGGTCCCAAACCAGTGACCCTGAGGGAGTCGGGTGGGAATTGGCAAGAAGGCCAAAGGCGAGTAGCCATCTTTGAAAGTGAAGGATATCCAGGGTTCCTGGAGCTTCCTCTACTTTTTAATAGGATTATTAGAATTAGGAACCTATCCTCTGGAAAATTCACAGCCTTAAGAGTACTGTTTTCTTCTTCCTACACTTTGTCAAAGGCTTAAAAGGCTTTTCTCTGACTCGCAGTCTTTGTGATTTCCACTGGGCTCCCCTTCTTTCTTTCCACTCGTTTGTTCCTCTCTCCTCCCCTCTCCATAATGGCAACGTTTCCTTGGTCACCTTGTGGTAGTCTCTGGCACACCAGGAGCCCCTTAGAACTAACTGCAGTTTGGTAAAATCAGTCAGTCAAGGTTACCAGCAGTAGAGGTAGAATATACGAGCTGCGGAACCAAGAGGCCATGGCTTCAGAGTACGTGGGGGGATCCCGGTTTGAATGCCGAGAAGCCAAGAGTGCCTCGTGGCGGCTATTACTTAACCTCTTTGAGCCTCAGCTTCCTCATCTCCAGGATGTTTTTAGCATTACCCAACTCACTGGGATGAAAATGAAACAATTGTATATATCTGGCATAATTGCTTTCAAGAAATGCTAGTTTCTCCTTCATCTCCTTTTCCCTCAACTTCGGGGTTTGTCAAGAGTGTTCTGCCATGTGCCTATTTGGTAGGTCTTTCCTAGGCTTTTAATTTTTTCATCTCCTGTCACCATACGCCCACTGTGACAGAAGATAAGCAGGCTATAGTCCAGACATTCAACCAAGACCTACTCGTTTGCATAAGTCATGTTCAAGCACAGCTAACAATTGACAGCCTGCTTCTTGCCTTTCAGGTATTTTCCCAGAAGAAAGGCCCTCAGCTTCAGCTCAGCAACCTAAATGAACCATTTTTAAGGGCTCATCTACCTGGAAGAAAGACTGAACTGGGGAGAATCCAATATGATTTTATCTGGATTGATATGATTTGGGATTTCTCTGTTTGCTGGGGTTTGAAGGTTGCTCTTTGTTTTGGATATCGGGTAAAAATGCATTTAAAAGAAGTCGCCACTAATTCATGTAAAGGAACTAATTCTTTTCTTTCTGCCTATATTTTTCCTAATGAGAAACAGTGAATCGATACCCAGTTTCTGGTGGAGAAGCAGTAAATCTTGGCAGTTAGCCGAGTCGTTTGGGTTTAAATGCCAGCCCTCCTACTTCTTAGGTGACTGTGAAAATTATTCAGTTGCTTTGTGCCTTGATTTCCTCACCTGCTTAATGGGATAATAATATTTACCTATGAAGTCATTGTTGGGAATCAAAAGTCAATACAAGGGCAGTATTTTAGGATATTGCTAGGCACATGATGTGTGCTCAGAGATTATGACCATTAGTAAGTAGCAGCTTTTCAACAAACAATTATGAGTACCTACTAAATGTTAGGCACAGCCTTAGAGACTATGAAAGATTAAAAAATGGATTGCCACCTCTCCTTAGCTTTCAGAGGTATTACATTTAGGGAATGAGGGAACCGTGGAAGACTTTATTAGCTTACAAAACACTTCCCACAGGCAAGTGCTACGATTATTATTACCCACATTATTTTGCACATGAATAATGGGAGGCTCAACATTAAGCGTCTCGTCCAATGTCACTTAATTAGAGAACATCAAACCAACATGCTTTCTAGGATCTGGGACTCCAAAAAACTCACGCGGCTTCACTTCAGCACGTTGTGACTCACAAAATGTCTCAGAAAAGATCTCACTCTCTTTTATCTTTGTAAGAATTTAGGGGCACCTGGGTAGCTTAGTCAATTAAGCGTCGGACCCTTGATTTTGGCTCAGGTTGTGATCTCATAGTTGTGGGACTGAGCCCCATGTCAGGCTCCATGCTGACAGCATGGACCTGCCTGGGATTCTCTCTCTCCTCTCTCTCTCCCTCTCGCTCTCTCTCTCTCTCTCTCTCCTCCTCTCCTCTCTCCTCTCCTCTCTCTCTCCCCTTGTCCCTCCCCCTCTCACTCACATGCTCTCGCTTGCTCTCACTCTCTCTCAAAATAATAAATAAATAAATAAACCTTAAAAAACAGAATTCAGTTGGTGCCTAATAATTCAAGTGAAGCCTTAACAGTTCTACAGAGAGGATCTTTAGCCCCAGTCGTGAGGAGCTCAGTAGCCCAGGGCATTCTTCCACTCCAGGGACAAAGCATTGGCAACAGAAACATTGCCTTGTCTGGAACCACTGTCAAAAAGCCTTCCTTGCCCACATGAGTCTGGAACTGCAATCGACTCTCTAAAGGAGCATTAAAAGCTTTGGATCGATATGGAGATTGAATAATTGAGCCTTTAAATGGTTCCTGTCTATGGGAAAAAAATGTATTTATTGATGACAGCAGAAGAAAACACCATGATAAAAGACGCAAGATTAATGTGCTGTTTCTTTTGGTCTCTCCAACTAGTGCTTTCGCCATCAGAACAACCCCGGCGTCTAACACAGTGCCTGGCACAGAGTAAGGGCTCAACAAATATTTGTTGCGTGAATGAATGACTCTGTCCAATACAAACTATTGAAAACATCTTACAAGCCAGCTGTTGACATTTATTAAAATGAGAAACATGGTCAGCTTCTAGGAATACTTTGTAGAATTGCAAGGGTTAATCCTAATCTTCTTCCTTTGTTTTTCGTTTTTTAATTCTGAAGAGGAAAGTAGCAGGGCACAACTTAAAGCCCTGGATGGGGTATCGGCCAGAGCGGGTCCCTGACGGCGACGTTTGTGACATGGAACGTGTTAACACATCCTCTTCAGGTCTCGGTTTTCTAGTTTGTCAAGTGCAAGGGCTGGGCTAGGTTAACTCAGCTCTCAATGCCTGTCTGCTCATTCAAGGATAACTTTAGTATTTGCATAACCTGAAAACTTGGGATGAAAAAATGCTTGATGAAGGTGAGTTAGGCAAACGCTGTCCTGTGCAGCTCTATCCTTCACAGGTGACTTCGTTCTGGAGGTTGCTCTGCCCGAAGGCCCTTGCCCAGTGAAACCTGCCCTCACGACAGATTTTAGTTTTGTATTAGTTATCAGCTGCTGCATAACAAATGACCCCAAAACTTGATGGATTAAAAGAGCAAATGCTTAGAGTCTCACTGTTTCTGTGGATCGAAAATCTGGGCATCAACTTAGCTGGGTGCCTCTGGCTCAGGGTCTATCATAAGTTGCAATCAGGCTGTTGGCTAGGACTGCAGTCACCTAAAGCTCAACTAAGGCTGAAGAATCTGCTTCCAAGCTCACCCACTTGGCTGTTGGCAAGGCCTCACCTTCTTGCTGTGTGGACCTCTGCATAGGCGGAGTGTGACATGGCAGCTGGCGGTCCAGGAACGGAGAGCCAGAGACTGCCCAAGACGGAAGCCATGGTCATTTGATAACTACGCTCGAAAATGACATTCCATCACTTCTGCCGTATTTTATGTGTTAGGATCAGGTCAACAGATCTAGTTCACACGCGAGGGTCGGGGATTACACAGGAACGTCAACACCAGGAAGTAGGACCTTGGTGCCATCTTAGAGACTGCCTACCACAGCTATCATTAACACGCTAGCGTGAACGTTCGATGTCTGTATTAATCAGGGCATCGTAGTCTGTTCGGGCTGCTACCGCAAAATACCACAGACTGGGTAACTTATCACCAGGAGAGATTTATTTCTCACAGTTCTGCAGCAGTTCAAGATCGGGGTGCCAGCATTGTTAGGTGAGGGCCCCTGGGTTGCAGGCTTCCCGTTGCATCCTCACATGGCAGAAGGGCAAGGGAACGAGCTCTCTCAGGCCTCTTTTATAAGGGCATTATTCTCATTCATCAATCACCTCCCAAAAGGCCCCATCTCTCAATACCATCCCACTGGTATTAAGAGTTCAGTATAGGGGCGCCCGGGTGGCTCCGTCGGCTGAGCGTCCGACTTCGGCTCAGGTCATGATCTCACGGTCTGTGAGTTCGAGCCCCACATCGGGCTCTTTGCTGATAGCTTGGAGCCTGGAGCCTGCTTCGGATTCTGTGTCTCCCTCTCTCTCTGCCCCTCCCCCACTCATGCTCTGTCTCTCTCTCTCTCTGTCAAAAATAAATAAACATTTAAAAAAATTTCAGTACATGAATTTGGGGGGGGACGCAGATATTCAGACCATAGCACGGGCAATATTTATTTTAATTGTGGGATACCAGTGTCTGTCCACTCTACAAAAAAATTAAGGGTATTCCTTGAATGCGGGATAGAAGTTAGGTGATAAGCTAGGAAATAATGTGGAAATGGGGATAGAGAGGATATGGTTCCCATTAAAAGTGAAACCATAGGGGCACCCAGGTGGCTCAGTCGGTTAAACATCCTACTCTTGATTTCAGCTCAGGTCATGATCTCATGGTTCATGAGTTTCAAGCCCTGTGTCAAACTCTGTGCTGAGAGCTTAGAGTCTGCTTGGGAGTCTCTCTCTTCCTCACTCTCTGCCCTTCCCCCACTTGTTCTCTCCTTCTCTCTCTCTCTTTCTTTCGCTCTTTCTCTCTCCCTCAATAAACACATACACTTTTTTAAAAGTGAAAACCATAGCCGTATTTATGAGCCCTACCATATGCTATCAACATGCTGGGCACCAAGCAGATAGGGCTATACAAACTTTAGACTCCTTCCCGAAGGTACTATGTATTTGCTCTTGGCTACCTCCTCCAAACCTACACAACCCCACAAAGAGAATTACTGAAACAATCTTCTCAAATTTGATGACTAGAGACAGAATATTCTAGTGAATGGAATTCACTGCATTCTAGTGAATGGAACACAGATCTCTTGCATCATCCCAGTCATGAGTACATCATTTAAACTCTCTAAGTCTCCTCATCTGAAGAAAAATGGTAATATCACCCAACTGATCTATTTCACAGATATACGATGTACAGCTATTTCTGAGAAAGGGCTCTACAAATTAAAACACCATTCAAATTTAAGAATATGTTATAATTAGGGGTTATAATTAGGGGTTGAGCGTCGGACTTCGGCTCGGGTCGTGATCTTGCGGTTGGTGAGTTCGAGCCCCGTGTCGGGCTCTGTGCTGACGGCTCGGAGCCTGGAGCCTGCTTCTGATTCTGTGCCTCCCTCTCTCTGGCCCTCCCCTGTTCACGCTCTGTCTCTCGATAATAAATAAATGTTAAAAAAAAAATTTTAAAAAGAATATATTATAATTATACAATTTTTCTTGGGCATAGTGAGAGAACCAAGTCTTGCATGCAAACTTAGATGCCTCCAGAGAGCACGTCATTCTTATTGAAATGCGTGAGCCCATCCACCGGGAGCCACTGGTCAGGATCGCCTAAACTGAGCTGTGGTAACAAACAACCCCCAAATCTGTGTGGCTTACAACCAGAAAGCATCAGTTCTCTCTCACACTCTTTGTTCATCCCAGGCTGACCGATGTTCTCCTCGGCATCATATCAATCGGATGGGTCCCGGACTAATGAGCAGTCATAGGGCCACGCAGCGGGGAGGGGGAAGAACCGAAACACACTGGCTCTTAAACGGCCCAGAAGTGACACATACCATTTCCCCTTTCCCTGTGCCGTCCAAGAGGAGTCCTGTGATGGTCAAGACTGGCTCCAGAGGGTAGAGAGTCGATCTCCTCCTGCGTCCAGGAAGACAAGTACGTGTGAGCTTCCTTCAGGAAGAAGCCCTACTGTCTTGCACCCTGCCTTCTGAGAAAACAAGGAGCTTGTATTTTCAAGCTACAGGACACAATTAACCTGTGACACCGTTCTAATTTTTAGGCAAAGCCCTCTTATTCATGAGTCATCTAAGATTCCTTTTTTTCTGCAAAATGAATGATTATGCCAAATGGTTGTTGATTTAAGAAAACACAGGGTTTATAAGCCAATCTGACCATCAACTCTCCCTGCAGTATGTCCCTAACTCGTATATTCACGGAGGAGTGGGGCTGTGTGTGCCTGCGCTTGGGACGCTGGGACATGGACAGGCGTGATTGGCTTAAGGTCAAGCTCAGTCAATGCTTGTAAGTTTCTATTTGCAAGGTTAATGACGAAGCACCTAATTTAGCAGCACTGAAAATGGTTATAAATTTGTTAGTCCGGTCGCATCTGTTTTAGATCGGCCTTCGAATCACAGACTGCTCACACTGCCTCCCCAGGCTTCCTCTCCTTTGGATTCCTACCACCGTGCTAATCCACATGAACACTGAGAGGAGCCTCCATTCGTTCTGGCTTCTAGTCCCAGTTCTGCTATTAACTGACTGCATTGCTCTGGGAAAGCTGTTCTACCTCTCCAGGGCTTATCTCTAAAATGAGGGAGCCGGCTGGCAGCGTTCCTTCCAGCTATAACTGCTTACGGTTCTAAGTCAGCTGTGAAGCCAGAGAGCGAGCCTTTGTATATTTCCCCCTTTTTCCCTGAGTTGATCAGCAACTGAAAGAGCTATCTCAGCAAATGCAGGGCCTCCTAACATACAACAGAATGCCTTTGAAGGTTACTCATATTTCAGCACCTCTCAATCGATCATTTCCTCGGGCTGCCTCCTCAGCTTTGGGGTCCAGAACCTCCGCAATAAAGTGCAATTTACGTGCATGGTGTTTCAATCCCTTGTTCCTGACTTAAAACGGAGAAGGATAAGCACAACAGTTGAAAACTGTTCCTCCAATTGTATCAGCTACGGTTTTAAGAGGTTTTGCGGCGGTTGGTGTTGTTGCTGATCTTACGCAGAGGCTAAGAAAGTAACTGTTATGACTTTTAATTGTTTATTCTTCTAAACACTTTCTACAGCCCCACATGTAATAATTCGTAGATTCAAACATTTTGGAGCACTTGTCTCAAGAATAGAGTCGTGCTCACTTATACGGTTTTGTTGACATGAGGTCATGGAGGAAATCACTTTTGTAGAAGAAAAATGCTTTTTGGGTGCCCAACTATAAATAGCTTTCTAAAAAGTGGCTTCAGGGACAAGCTAATGTTTTGCTTGGAAATGTCTTCAACGCCTTGAAAATGGTTGCTCTCAGATGTACAGCCGTTCCTGAATTTTCTGAGTAACTCGGAAACTCTAAATACCTGAGAGTCACGTACATTTTGATTTGAGCCAGAGCGACCGAATCACCTTGAGCAAGTCACATCAGCTCGCCGAGCCTCAGTTCCTTTGTCAACAAACTGGAAAGAATATCTACCTAACAAATCACTGCAAATAGTAAAGACATTGACATAAGGAAAGCCCAGAGTATAGAAAGGATACACGACACATGACCACTGTCTTCATTCACACAAAACCGTCGGGGTAAGATTCGTAGCGTGAGGTGAGGTTTGCATGTTGCACGCAGCCACCCATTCCAAGCATGTATCAAAATATGAGGTCAGACATTAAACCAGCAGGAAAGGAAAAAGGATACCTTGATTTAGGCAAATAGATCTCATGAGTGGAGACACCCATATCTTTGGATTTTGTCACAATCGAACGGGAGGGTTTTGACCTTCCTTTCGATCACTGTGTTAGTCCTATTCATTTTTTATTTACTTTATTCTCTGACTTACTGGTTCCATAGTATACATAGGGCTATAGTACATGGCTAGACCAGACAAGGAAGGGATGGTCCACATGGAAAATAATGCATACATAACTCCTTTTGCAACTTTTATAAACAACTTCAGCGATTCATTCTCAAGGATCAACCATTTCATCATCGTCAAATGATGAATCCGAGAAAGGTTCGTCTAGTCACCTGTTATATCTGAATTAGGCCATAAATCATCTTGTGCCTTCGGTTTTTTTTTTCAATAGGAACCCAGAGAAGACAATGAACAAGATAAAATTTCACGCTAGCAAAGTTCTATCTATACCTCGATTTAAGATCCAAAAAAAAAAAAAAAAAATTCTTTCCTAATCTCCATCGGTCATGTTTCATATTTATCCTTATTCCATGTCTTTAGTTCCTTCCTTAAATACCTTTAGAACTACTGCCACCATTTTCTGAGCCAAAGAACCAGACCACTTCTCCAGATTTTATGTCGTTTTACAAAGCTGAACTCAGAGCTTTATTTCCAAGTCACTCTTTATTCTCATATCTTAAGATGTCTTAGTTGGGGCACCTGGGTGGTGGGGTGACTGGGTTTCTCAGTTGGTTAAGCAACCAACTCTTGGTTTCAGCTCAGGTCATGAGCTCACAGTTTCGTGGGTTCAAGCCCCGCATTGGGCTCCACACTGAAGTGTGCGCCTGCTTGGGATTCTTTCTCTCCCTCTCTCTCAATCTCTGCCCCTCCCCGACTTGTGTTGTCTCTGTCTCTCTCAAATAAATAAACTTAAAAAAAAAGATTTCTTACTTCAGTACAGTCACTCCTGCTTGCCTTTTTTTTTTTCTCTCCTCTTCCCAAATTCAGTTTTGTTTTCTCAGGCCCCAACCACAGAATCTTTGTGCTGGAAGAGATCTCACATATTTTATAACCTGCTTCCTATGCATGAGGAAGCCAGTGCCCTGAGAAATTACATGAACTGTACTTTCAAGAGCCCAATCCTTTCTAGTAGGAACCAAATTCGACTTGTCTTCTTTCCGGCAAAATAGAAAAAGTATGAAAAAACTACTTACTTTAAGTAGAAGAGGTAGTTTTGATCTTTTAAAGTATTTCCTCATTCAGAGGGTGCCTGGGTGGCCCAGTTGATTAAGCTTCCAACTTCAGCTCAGGTCATGATCTCGCAGTTCGAGAGTTCAAGCCCTGCGTCGGGCTCTGGGCTGACAGCTCAGAGCCTGGAGCCTGCCTCGGATTCTGTGTCTCCCTCTCTCTCTGCCCCACCCCTGCTTGTTCTCTCTCTCTCTCTCTCTCTCTCTCAAAAATAAATAATACATTTTAAAATTTTTTAACAAAAAATAAAATTAAAATAAAATAAAATAAAAATAAAGCATTTCCTCATTCATGAAATTTGGAGGTTTGAGTTGATGAGCAGCATGGAGGGGAATCAGGGAAAATTAAATACGTGGCATATAAATTTGCATGTTAAACATCTATGGTTTCCATATAATGTAGTCATTTAATCTATCTAACGGGAAGGGGAGATATCTGACGGACTTATTTCTTTTTGCCAGAGTGCCACCTTACAGCTGTGGTCTTGTGGTAATATGGCTGGTACAATTAGAAACCAAAATTAGAAAGCAAGCAACCACAAGAGGAAAAGCCTCTGGAACAACTCTAGGCTGACCCAGAATCTCCAGCCAAGGACACTGCAGGAACCCACACTTTGCTGAACATATGGTCCCCAGCCTGCAACGAACTCTCTGAACAGTGGGGCAATCCCCACATACCTCACATGCATACCTGGAAACCTTCATGCTCATTTAACTGAGACTTTTCAACAAATCTCAGAGCAAAAGAAAACTAGATAACCAGTTACTTAACTCAGGGCCATAACTCAACTCATCTTTGGGTGTCATCAACAATTCCACTGCCTGAGACACCAGGAGAGAAATACCCGAGTGTTTTTCATCAGAACCACTGATATGAGCTTCCCTGTCATTGAACTATGGGCTTTATTGTTATTTTAAAGAAAAATTATTGTCAAACGCATGGATTTTAAAACATCTGTTTTCATTCTGAATTCCTTTTTCCCAAAGATGTTTTATCAGTAAAAAGTGCCATCGAAGACACAGGAATTCAAAAATATTCACAAACTCATACGTGAAAAATAAACGAGTTGTCGAAGTCATGGATGTGGGGCTGAAGGAGACAAGGTTGGAAACCAGTTCTCCTGGTGATGCAGCCTTAGGAATGGCAAAGGTAAAAAAGGACCCATTGAATTTTTCTCTTTCTCCCCAGTCATGTAGTGACATAAGGATAAGTTCCAAGGTTCACCACCGGTTTAAAATTATTTCATTATGACTCTGGGTTGTCTGAGATATACATCATTATCTCCCAGGGAGCCACAGTGAATTAGAGAAATACTTTGGAACCCTGGACTCCAGAACTCCAGCCCCTCACCCACCAATGACACTCAGCTGGGTCAATAATACTTGCTTTCTAAAAACAATACAGGAACGTGATACTACCCCTTTATTAAAACAGCCTTTTGAGCTGGTCTGTTTATGTGAATTAAAAACAACAACAACAACAACATTGTGTTGGTGAGTTATGCTACAATTAGTGACATTTTAGGAAAGAAAGCATTCAGGACGTGTATTTTATGGCCACGTCACCAGGAATATTATTGTGAGTGTCTGATTTATCAACCATCGGCTCGAGAGATGATAGTCTTCTTCCTTATTTTTAGGAGCGTTGGGGTGCAGACTAAAGCAGTTACTATGCGGCCAGAGACTGACTGATATTTTTATTATATTGCTTCCCCTTGCAGCCAAATAATCTTGAGTAAAAAGGGGGGACAGGGTAATGGTAAGAGAACAACCTCACTGCCAAACATAGAGCCTTCTCTTCATAGACAGTTTCTCAGTGTGAAGGGGCATTTCCTAATGTGACTGGCCGTCAAGTCCGCCGAAATCACGATTCCCCTGTAATTACAAAAGATACATCCTGTGGCTTTCAAACCACAACATGATCACGTGGAACAGAGGAACAAAGAGACCTGGGGGCTAGAAGCACGTGAAATCTTGGCTTTTTCTTCATCACAGCAATTAAGTAGCCACTAAGCACCACCCTGACGGCCCATGATTTTGACTCAAACCCTGGTGACATATGGGTTCGAAGGATGCCACTGGAATCCACCTTGGGCCTGTTGCTTACCATGTGTCTCTGACGGTGCGTTTTAGGCATAGAGCTCCACGACCAGGGACGGACGGGCTCCGGGCTCTGCCTGCCCGGATCCTAACGAACTTCCACGAGCCAGGGCTGGCTTGAGAGAGTGTCATTTGGTACCCTTGCAAAGGGATAGGAGGCAAAGGCTATTTTAAGAACGGTATGGTTTGGGGTGATCTCTGTGAAGTTTATGAGTAGTCAGGGAAGAGAACATAAAACTTGCTGGACACATGTAATTAAAATACAGGGTAACTAAATTCATGTGTAAGTAATAGGAGAGCACAGCGGAGCCAGGGGATCGTAATAAGCATCCTGGTTGAAGCGAAAAGCAATTTGTGGTGGGGCTTTCAAATTCCTACTTTAGTGGACAGATTTGGAAAGCTCACCAATAGTCTTCCTGGCTGGGTAGGTTTACGTCCGTGGGCCTTTCATTTAAAAAATAAAAAAAAAAAGGTCTCTAAAAATAGCAGTTGGGTTCGGGGGGTTTTGGGGGGGGGGGGGGGTGGTGGTGGTTGTTTTCCCGCAGGAGAAATCACAGCTTCATAAACGCATCCATTCCTGGGGAGCAAAAAGCAGGCTTCAACAGTGATCAGCATGCCTTTGCCCCATCCGCAGTGAGGCGGCGAAGTTCCTGGGCCCTACACTGCGTCGTCTCCCACACGTCCCCTGGGCCTCTCAAGTTCCAAAGCCTATTCTACATGCAGATTTACAAACTGGAGACAGTGGAAGGGGGGAGGGGACTTTACAAAAACCACAGATGTTACTTACGATCCTCAAGTTTGCAGGGTCGTGGACCAAACACGGGTCTGATGCGCCGAATCACCCCCTTTATCCTGGGGCAGGGCGGTATCAGAAAACACCCATTCCTTCCGTCCGGAAGCGGCCGTCGGGCTGGCCCCCCTGCCAACCGTGTGATGTGGTACGCTTCGTGAACAAGCCCTAGTGCCACATAGACGGGTTGCCCGTTGTCTCCAATAAGCCCTCTGAAGTATGGGGCTGGCTGGGTGGCTCAGTCGGTTCTGAGGGTCGGACCCTTGGTTTCAGCTCAGGTCGTGACCTCACAGGTCTGTGGTTTCCAGCCCCAATTCGGGCTCCGCGCCCGGCAGCCCAGAGCCCGCTTGGGATTCCCTCTCTTCCTCTCTCTTTGCCCCTTCCCCCCTCCCACTGTCTCTGTCTCTCTCAAAAATAAATAAATCAACTTAAAAAAATAATTAAAAAAAAAAAAAACATCTAAAAATGAAACAGATCCCAAACAGCCACAGACCAAATTTACAAAGCCCTTGGGCATGGCGGGAGAGAGTAAGGTGGGAACAGAATATGAAAGAACAGAAGATCCTCCGCGTGGTTTCACATGATAAGTGGTCTGTAAAAAGCATTATCATGGACAAGAAAAAAGCCCCAGTCATGGGCCACGGACCCCAGAATTTCAATGTCTAAACCATACATGTATATTTTGGGGAGAACGATCTCCCTTCTTCTTAAGAGAACCGTTAGCTTAAACCATAAACTGTGCCAAATAGCAGAACATAAGAGCATGAAGGGTCTTACACTTCATCCCGGCGGATCGCATCATTTCGCCTCCTGGGAAGAAACTTCGAAAGGCGCAGAGCAACTTTCAAAAGTACAGACCACTGCTCTGCGCTGGAAGTCGAGTATCAGGGTCCAAAGAAGAGCGTGAGTTCTGGATCATACAGAGAGATCTGGTGTCAGATCCCGGGTCTGTCGCTTCCTGTCCCTTTACCCTCTCCAAGTCCCTGTTTCTGTACCCCTCAGGTCAGGATAACGAGATCGAGGTCAGCCAAGGCAGCTCGGCCATTAAGTGTGGCATCAGCTCCTGCCAAAGCGGCATTAATAAGAAGAAATGTGTTTGAAGTGGGTAAGACGAGAAGATTCAGGGGGGAAAGAATAATAACTTTTAGTGGATTGGCAGAGAAAGAAAAAAAAAAATGAAGTGTTCTGCTGCTGAAGTTTTCCCCAGAGCCCCGGGGTTTCTCAAGCCCGTCTTCCAAGACCACAGGGGCAAAGAGAAGCTGGAAAGGCGGGATTCCAGGACCTCCCACCCCACACCTAGTCCATTCTCAGCCGGAGTCTTTCCCCTTTACATACTGAGCTTCTGGGTTACCCTGTTAAAGAAGATACAGAGAGACGTAAGTGTGTATCACCCCCCCCCACCCACCACTACACCCCAATTCCTTCTAGAAGGTACAGCGCACACAGAACTGAATGTACAAAGCTGGGCAGCCTCAGATAAGCCACCTCCCATTTCTGCACCTCACCTCCAAGAGGAAAGATTTGGACCGACCACCCCCCTCACCGCTTCCCCTAATGCAGAGCCCCCTGCTTAATGGGAACAAGAGCTCCCTTTCCCTTGCACATAGAGAGCAGCCATTGTCATTGTGTCCCCCCCCCCCCCCCCCCCCCCCCCCGCGAATCCCCATCCCCCTGCACATGCAAGAGACTTAGACACAGCCACCCTACCGCTCACTCCTCCATGGCTTGCGAGGTTTTTCAGGCAACCTCTCTTTCCCCTGAGGGCTCTGAAGAAGGGGAGGGAGGGAAGTCCAAAAGGAGCCAGGTATTTCTCCTCGCTCTAACTCGCACTCGTGCCCCAGACACAGTCCTGGCAAGGAGAGAAGGCATGGGGCCCGCTCCGCCTGCGGGGGAGGCAGAGTGGCTTTGCGCAACCCCGAGGACCATGGCCATGAACTGCCGGCCGCCTGTGTTGGTAGAACGCAGACACTTGAATAATGTTGTGCACTTTATCTTTATAGCTTCTTTTATGCTAACAGGCCTAGGGATAGCAAAAGAGGGCAATGTACCGTGGTCTGCTAAAAGCCTGGCCATTTGATTGCTTCATAATTTCTCCATTTGTCTCATTGGGAGTGCGCATTCGTGCAACCAACCTGCCGGTCCTCCCTTAACAAGCTCTCTGGTACAGACCGGAACAATCCCCCATAATGTAAACAGCCTTCTCCTGCGGCAGAGAAAGCAAGCACACAACACGTTTTTAACACTCACAGATGTAATTGCTTTGGACTTTCCACTTGTGGTATCGCATTCCTCCATTCCCAGGACTCCTCATCAACGGATATCTTTTAAAACATGCTTTCCCCTATTGTTTCCTCAAAACCATTGCATGCGCATTCTCTGCACACCTCCTCTGCCCGAGGCTCCACACCAGAGGATGGGGTCTGTAAGACCGGGGCTTTGTTGGGGGGCCTGGGTGGCTCAGTTGGTGGAGCGTCCGACTTCGGCTCAGGTCGTGATCTCGCAGTCTGTGAGTTCGAGCCCCACATCGGGCTCTGTGCTGACAGCTCAGAGCCCGGAGCGTGGTTCGGATTCTGTGTCTCCCTCTCTCTCTGCCCCTTCCCTGCTCATGCTCTCTCTCTCTGTGTCAGAAATAAATAAACATTAATTTTTTTTTTTTTTTTTTAAAGACTGGGGCTTTGCCTCCAGGTAAAGGAGCCGCAGTACTAAGGAGCGAGGTGAATGTGGTTTTGACTTCAGTTTTCCACTCAGTGGCTGTGCGACCTTGTGACCTTGGCAAGTTAGTTACCCTCTTCCAAGTTTTGTCATTGGCAAAGTTGGGGTCCAAACTTTATCTGCTTTCCAATGTAGAGATCCAATAGGATAATACGTGTGTGTGTAGGTGTGTGTGTGTGTGTGTGTGTGTATAGAGAGAATTTAATTCTCATCTACTCACTGTTCACCCCATCCACCGATCTTCACCCCTCTCTTTCAGACCAGGCATTCTTCACAAACTCGCAAACACAGACACACCCCAAGGAAAAGAGAGAGGGAGGGAGAGTGAGCGGGAGCAAGACAGGTTTCCCTTCAAACAAATACAGATTTTATTTCAGTGTTTCAACCACTTCCCAGACGAGGGAGACCCTCCCTCTATTTTTTGGAGTTTCCCAATTTGCGCGATGTGGTAACTAGCATAATTGTGTAGAGAAGGGATGCAGAGTAGATCATTCCGCATTCCCATCAATCTGGGTAAATTGCCAAACGTCTATAGAAATGGTTTAAAACGAAGAAAAGTCTCAAAAAGAGATCCATCAAGTCACATGAGGGAAATTTGAGGGACGCCAAATCAAAAATGACAATGAAAATTATGTCCTAGAGTCGACAACCAACTTGATGGGTTTATTTCACAGCGTTGACAAGATTGACCATTTGTTCATAAAAGAAAAAAAATGCTATATTGCAAATGTCATGAGAGTCATGGGACCATTTCCCGAGAGCCATCAAAAGTGGGTAAACAAGGGATGAGCCTCCTTTTTGAATGAGTGAGCGAAGAAGCTGGTGACAGACAGCACTAAAAACATAGGATCCTGAATAGCTTCTTTACTTTGTGGAAACGGTCAATGGTGGTGAATTAATGGGTGGGATGGTGAAATCTGAAACGGATAAATTATTGTAGAAAGACAGACAATGACCAAAGGGTAGGTGTTCTACCTAGCTAAGCCTACAGCTAGGTATTTTCAGGAAGCTAAGAAACTAACAGAGCTAAAAGGGTTTGTTTGTTTGTTTGTTTGGGCATTTTGTTTTGTTCTGTTGTACATCTGCTGGAGATCACAATTATTCTAAAATTGTTTCTGTCAGTCTTCCCAAACCAAGGTGTCCTGGAGGGCAAGGATCTACTATAGTGTCCCAGGGTCCAGACCAGGCCCAGCTTGCAGGAAGCATTTAATAATGATGATGACAAAGATTATGATGGTAGCAATAAGAAGAATAATAGTTACTGCAACTGAAGTGACAGTATTTAATATTTATTCAGCTCTTACTATGTTCCAGACGCATTTCTAAGAAGTATATACAATATATGTGCATATACACACACACATACTCACATTTAATACTTATAAGCTCCCTCAGTACAGGTAATACTAGTTTTCTGGGATTTGCAGAATTTAATTTAGTATCTTCATATCTTTTTTTTTTCTTTTCCTGAGAATACCTAATTCCTTGTCAGTTCATTCTTCCACTACCAAGGGCCATGTTTGTCTAAGTCAGATCATAGCAAGTCTCCCAAGGGAAAGAGAAAGGACCCTGGCAGCAAGATGGCGACACTTCCAGGTGGAATGAGAAGCCAACCTTTTCTGCCCTGAAGACTGAAAGCCAGAATCATTTAATGGGGGGCTGTCCCTGAACGGAGGGACCACAAGCAATTTTCGTGTTTTGTGTGTGTGTGTGTGCATATATTTTTTTAAATAGCAAACAGTGAACGTGTATTACTTTTAAAATACATAAAACATTGAAGAAGCATTCTTTTAAAGAAAGAAAGATGCCATAGTCAATGACATGAGTTTGACTCAACAGCAAAATACATGATGCCAGGACACATCACGATCTGTGTCGCAAAGGAAAGAAAAGGAGTAATGTCATTACAAACACTGGCCAAGACTGACTTGATTTTTCTGTCAAGTTTGAGGCCTGAATTCTCTGAGCCCTGAATATGGTAATAAAAATGAGTTGGGGGAAGAAAAACAGGACCTCTCTAGAAAGGTTAAGAAAGCCGGGATAAAGGAAAATAAGAGAGACAACTTATCAACTGAATTCAAGTGTATGAAAATGGTCCTAAAAATGACATTGGCCAGCTGTTCACCATCTCCATTTGGGACAAAACAAGAAAGAAAGAAAAAAAAAAAGTCTCACATTGCAGTGAGAGTTGGTGTTCAACGAGACGACCTTCGTGAAGATAAATGTGATCGACACTGAGAATCGATAGCTCTGTATGCTTAATACTTAAAACTAATACTTAAAACTAATGTAAACAGGCAACTCTTTTGGTCTGCATGTGATGGTTTTGCATGGAGCCTGACGCATTACCATCTTGCGATTCTAACCTCGCTCTGGCGGACTTAATCGACTGCATTTGCCTACGAGCTAGGATAGGAGAGCTTCCTGCAGTGCTGTAAGCAAAAGGAAGTTTCTTCCTGGTGTGTTTAAGAGTTAACTCAATTGTGACCACATTACCATGTCACTTATGAAACCCTTGAACAAAACAATCTCCTCCAAAATGTTCCCTCTGAACGAAACCTTGTAACAGAAACTATTTTAGAATAATATCGGACCTCCGCTCATGTTTTCTCTCTTGCTGAACTGTATTGAAAACTCGAATTATAATTGGACATGGTGGAATCATTCAACTGGAACCCATTAAATTGATGTTGCCAAAACCATGGTATTCTGGTTTCCTTTTTGGGGGTAAATTAAAAGAATATCCATGTTCCTGAACAAATAAACTCAATAGATCTAGTTTCCTACATTTCATATTTATTTAGTATTTAGTCAACGAATGTTCATTAAGTGTATTACCACGGGCCAAATATTTATGTGATATTTCACAATATTTAAAGAATGTTCCTATGTATAATCTTATCTGATCCTTACAGTAATATTGCCAAGCAGGCCCAGAATATTATCATTTTAATGACTCTGAAACTAAGGTTCAGCAAAGTTAAGTGACTTACTCATGTCTACCCAGCTCATAAGCGTTTAAGACTAAAACTGGGGCCATAAGACTAATCTTTCACATCTTATTTTATTTCACCATTCCATCCTAGACTCTCCATCCTTTATGGGTTTACAGAAGACTTGGTGACATACGAATACGTCCATAAGGCAATGCGAGGTTGCAGGAACCCATATAATCAAAGGCCTAAAGAGTGGCATAAATCAAAAGGCTGCTAGAATTTGGAAGGTTGAGAAATCATGGTGGCCAAAAAAGGTCAAGGCTTGCTGAAGGAAACGGGACTGGATATCCGAAGATATGGATAACGCTTTATAGGCTAAGAAATAAAGGGGGAAGGGGTATCTGGGTAGCTCAGTGTCTTAAGCTTCCAACTCTTGAATTTGGCTCAGGTCATTATCTCATGGTTCGTGAGGTTGAGCCTAGCGTTAGGCTCTGCACTGTCAGCTTGGGATTCTCTCTTTCTCTCCCCCTCTCTCTCTTCCTCTCCTCTCCTCCCCTCAAAATAAATAAATAAACTTTAAAAACAAAACTTTTTCTTAAAAAAATAAAAAAAGAAATGAAGGGGGAAAATGTTTCAGGGGAAAAAAAGTGGCAGAAACACTCAGTGGGAACATCACTGGGGTTTCAGAGGATCATGAAGAGATTAGCAAGAGTGCAGGGTTCACACAGGCAGTGGGAGAATTTTGAGTGGAGTCAGAATTGATATTGACTGAACATCTTACTCAAGGCACTTTGAAAGCCTGATATCACTTACTTCTCAAAGTACCCTCGAGGTGGCTATACTGCCTATTTTCCAAATGGGGAAACTGAGGTCTCGGTCGTGTTAAGTGGTCTCTCAAAGGTCACATAGCTATTGTGGTCAACTGCAAAAATCAAAAACTGAGGGGCACTTGGGTGGCTCAGCTGGCCGAGTGTCCAACTTCACCTCAGGTCATGATTTCACGGTCCATGAGTTTGAACCCCACATCAGGCTCTGTGCTGACAGCTCAGAGCCTGGAGCCTGCTTTGGATCCTGTGTCTCCTTCTGCCCCTCCCTGCTCGTGATTCCTCTCTCTCTCTCTCTCTCTCTCTCTCTCAAAAATAAACATTAAAAAAATAATAAAAATAAAAATAAACAACTCAGCACACTTTCCTGCTGCCCTGGAAACCAGTCCCCTTGTCAAGATGTCTTTACCTCTCCTTCCAAAAAAAAAAAAAAAAAAATGCAGTCGATTTCTTCATCCCTTGAATCAGGACTGGAATTGTGACAGAAATGTGGCAAAAGTCATTACATGACTCCCAAGGCTAGGTCTTAAGAGACCTTGCCACTTTGGTTTTTGTCCATTGAAACATCACCCTAAGGCCACAATAGAAGGCAGCTGGCCTAGACTCCTGCCCGAGGAGAGGCCACACGGAGGAGAGCTGAGGCACCATAGCTCTTTTTGCCGGACAGCATATCTTGCCAGATACGAGTGGGAACGTCTGGGACTTTCCGGTCCAGCCATCTCTCCAGCTGAATGCGACTGCACATGTGAGCCCAGCTGAAACCAGCAGAGAAACCACTCACCCAACATGCAGGACCATGAGAAGTAGTAATTCCTGTGGTTTTCTTTTTTTGTTTTTTTTTGGGGGGGGGGGCGGGGGTGGAGGGTCAGTGGTTTCTTTTTTTTTTTTTTAAGTTCATTTATTTATTTTGAGAGAGAAAGAGAGAGAGTGAGCGGGACAGGAGCAGAGAGAGAATCCCAAGCGGGCTCTGCCCCGTCAGCGCAGAGCCTGATGCGGGGCTGGAACTCACCAACCGAACTGTGAGATCATGACCTGAGCCGAAGTCTGACACTTCGCTGACTGAGAAACCCAGGCGCCCCTAGGCCAAATTCTTTCTGTCATACAATGCCACTTCCTGAAATTTCAGCCTAGTGGAACTGGACTCGATCCAGTTATTAACTAAGAATTCTGAAAGTATTTGAGCTATGGAATGAGATGAAGAGAACACACTGTAAAACAATTAGGCTGGCATTCTAAACTTCTGGAAAAGAAAGTAGAGCCACTTCACAAGTGATTGCAATGATCCAAGCTCTCGGTTAGTAAGTATTACAGAGGTAGTTTGGACTGACAATGCTAATTGCCTACCTCACCTTCTATTCCCTCCTTCTTTCTTAATGGAACCCCCCAATGTTCTGATCACATGGCCATCCAGAATAAAAGCTACATTTCTAAACCTCCTTTGCAGTTAGCTATGGCCAGATAGTTAAACTACAGCGGAAGTGTTACATGGGAGCTTCTTTTGCCCTTATCTTCCTTGCTTTGTCCTAGTACTACAGCCTGAAGCACAGATATGACGACTCACGCCCAGCCACCATCTTGGATCCTGAAGACAAGGGCCACACATCACATATGGCACAGCTGACAGATTCCTGCATCCCAGATGTCCCCACTGCACCAACCCATACCAACCCTCCTACCACTGCTTTATTTCTGTGTCAGAAAGGGTGGACTATATTATCTCAATTAAACTACCATCATTTTGGAGTTTCGTCGTAGGCAATCTAGCAGCTATACCGAGAAATCAGTGCAGGGAAAGAAGCACCAGAGAACCTTGGGGTCTGCTCAGGGAGAGGAGACGAAGGTGATGACCACAAACAAAAAAGTTTTGAGCCTGGATGAGTGAAGTCACTATCGCATTTTCCCTCTTTTCGCTAGTCACTTCCTACTTCACAACCAACATACCAGGGAGATCTTAAATCACGGGACTTTGCACAGGCAGTCTTCTCATTCTGTGCTCTGAACCCCACAAGGACAAGTGCAGAAGAACTGCTGATTCCCAAGGGCCGCCAGGTTGAAAAAGTTCATGGTATGCCTAGGATGGTCGTAAGAGAAAGCTGGTCAAGGTCAACATTTCAGTTTCTGTCTTACCAGAAACAGAACTGCTCTTATCTCAGACACACTGTAAAACCATATCATTTCATAAAAAAAAGAACAACAAAACCAAACACGTTATCTGGGTAGAAAGAAATGGTGCTGAAGGTGACTGGGACACATCAGTCAACAAAAGAAACACAGACATCTGCCTTCATGGCGATCACATTCCGGAAGGGAAAGGCCAACGAAGAATAATACACATGATCAGTAAAGTCACCGACATGCTGTGTTGGTGATACCTACTCTGTAAAAGAGGAAAAAAGAACAAGTAGGACCAGGAATGTCCTCAGTGGGAGTGGGCAGGGGGGAGCAATATTGAGTCAGCAAGATCCACACTTTGCTGGTAGACACATTTGTAAGACTATATGGAACTTTCTGGAAAAGAAGTTTGTAAACATCCAAAAGAGTGGTGTATTCCCTCGAGATTAATTTGCAGGAATAATAATAAACGCATTTAACTCTCTTTGGGTCAGTGAGATTACCTGAGTGGTTGATCTAAACATGTATAAGAACCATACACTTCCCACTGCAGAAAAACAAAAAGCCCAATAGAATTAACATTCCCAAAGATACTGTTTAACAATTAAAATCATATGATAACTATAATCACTTTAATACAGCTCATGTTTTTTGAGCTCCTACTGTGCTAATCGCTTAACAGAGATGAACCCTCAAAGGAGATTTGAGTAACAGGACACGTACTGAAGCACTTTTTAAGAACAGAACAGAGGGGCGCCTGGGTGGCTCAGTCAGTTAAGCGTCCGACTTTGGCTCAGGTCATGATCTCATGGTTCGTGGGTTCGAGCCCCGCGTAGGGGGCTCTGTGCTGGCAGCCCGGAGCCTGCTTTGGAGTATGTGTCTCCCTCTCTCTGCTCTTTCCCCACTCATGCTCTCTCTCTCCTTCAAAAACAAATAAACATTTAAAAAAATGTTTAAAAAAAGAACAGAATCAGAAATGTGTTCTTAATTTCCACAAAAATGTGCGCGTGACTTTTCACGTGTGTGTGTGTATGTGTGTGTGTGTGTGTATACCAGCCATGTAAATACTGGGGTATGCTTGCCTTGGGCACCGAAAGAGTTTTATAAATATTTAGATGTCAGTTGGCTAAAATGGCATTAACCGAAACCTCTCTGAATAGGCTCTGGGATGGGGGATGGGTTGTGGCATAAATGTATTGGCTGCTATTTAAATGAAAAGAATTGCAATGCACCGTAATGTTCATTCTAATCAAGTGATGCTCGAAGATTGAATTCCCAACTGTAAATGTGGTGCGCACATTTGTCTCTGAATGAGACTTTGCGCCCCAGCTGTTGAAACATTTGTGGGAAGGTGAAAGTTTGGTGAACTAATAGATTCCTGCGGCAGGGCATAAGCTTCATGCAGCAAAAGAAGTTTTCCTTGAGAAGACAAACTATCGCATTCTTCATATACACACAGTCATTCAGGGTCTGCCCAGAAGGGTCTTGGACAGTGGAGAAGACGTATCTCGGAAAGAAAAGTAGTTTCTCCTTCCGAAACAGGGGTCACTTAGAAAAGTAGAACTGCGAGCCACCCTCGAGACGGTAGCCGAGAGTACATCAAGTATTTTTAAGCAATCATTTAGTTATCCTGAGATACCATTTTTATCTGCAGCAACAGCACACAAAAATAGATAAGCGAGGGGCGCCTGGGTGGCGCAGTCGGTTAAGCGTCCGACTTCAGCCAGGTCACGATCTCGCGGTCCGTGAGTTCGAGCCCCGCATCAGGCTCTGGGCTGATGGCTCAGAGCCTGGAGCCTGTTTCCGATTCTGTGTCTCCCTCTCTCTCTGCCCCTCCCCCGTTCATGCTCTGTCTCTCTCTGTCCCCAAAAAAATAAATAAACGTTGAAAAAAAAATTTTTTTTTAAAATAGATAAACGAGGTTGGTGATAAAGTCATCACTTAATCTCTTCGGAAATGATGCCGGGTTAACTTGACCCCAACTCTTTGTAGAATAAAGCCAAACCAGTCTAAAATTTAAGTAGCTCATCAAAAAGTCCATGAATTAGTTACTGCTAGAATTAGGGTCTGGGCCCAGGACATCCAGTTCCAAAGCCAGTGTGTTGAACCAGCATCCTTACCAACACATACACACACAGAGGTTCACACTCACTACACACACACACACACACACACATACATACATACGTACATGCTTAACTTACTTTATGGAGCTCTGATTGACCCAATTATCATTTTTCCCCTTTAAGCACCCAGGATTCCTATAATACCTAATTTCTGGACTGTTGTTTGGACAAGCAGCCTCTGCTCCCCATTCCTTTGATGACAGTACCCAGAACTTTCTCTTAGAAACAACCTCCTCCCAAATGAACTTCAGGCTGACTTCTACTCTAGCTTCAAGAACATGATCGCTCCGGTCTTGGCCAGAGACCTGCATTCCCCTGGCCACAGAGTTGGTTCATGGTTGTGCATGTGAACTAATCTAAGCCAGACCTGGTGAGACATTTTCTGGGGCTACTAATGGAAAGCCAGGTTCTCTCTCCATGCAGACATGAAATTGGAAAGGAATAATTCAGTCATCATTGCCGGCGTATGGAGTGTGAGAAAGAAGCCAGGTGTAGACAAAAGCAAAAACGGGTCAAAGATGGAAATGGACCAGTTCCTGCGGATTTTTGAGTCCCTTGGCTTAGACAGGACCAAAGCCAGCCCGACCCCCGCAGTTTTATGTAAACTTACAAAACACCTTTTCGTGTAAGCCAATTTAGACTATGTTTTCCATTGTTTCCAACGGCCAAAACCCCAAGGGATACGGTTCTCCCTTCTAGGAAAGAAAGGAGAGGAGAGGGATAGGCCCACTGAAGCCAGCAGAGCAGGGCTCAGAATCGTACAGAGGGGTACGGGGCAGAATATGTGAGTTCAGGGGCCAAGAAAGCTGCAATAAGTCATTCCCGAACCTCAGGCTCCCCACTCTCCAGTGAGATGAGGGCTCATTCTTCTCTCCAAGATCTCCATCTTTAGGCTCCCAGAGTTTTAGAAAACAGCAGGGAGCTCAAATAGTCTTATTGAGGCAAAAGTTTTGTTTGGCTGTGCGATACTTTCCCTCTCCCCCACCCCCTCTCTCTCTCTCTCTCACACACACACACACACACATGCAACCTCCAGATCCCACTACAAAGGAACTCTGAGAGGAAACACCATGCCTTTTCCTGTTTCTCTCCCTCTCCGCTATCTCGAAATTGCACATAGAAAAATATCCCGACGTCACGATGGCTGTAACAGAATCCAGGCTAGATGCAAAAATCACAAAGCTGAGGCTGAAATAGACACCACATCCTTAACTCAATCTCACTGAATCTCTTTAAAACAAAATGAGAAAGGAAAGGACAAAGACAAATCGTACTGGGGAGAATGGTCGCCTAAGTAAACCATCGAGTTTGGCCCGTCTGTCTTTTGTCAGTGTGGGCCCAGACTTGGCCTGTGCCGTCAACGTACTTCTGTTGAGAATTTTCATTGGCTGCGTAAACAAGGCATATCTTTTCATGGCAGCAATAACACACACACACACACACACACACACACCCCACACTACTACATTCTGGCCTTTCTATTGCGCCGTCCCAGACAGCGGCCGAAAGGTTTTGAGGTCTGAAAGACTTAAAGGGGAAATGGTGTATTTCCTGAAATGAGGGCATCGCACTGCCTTTTCTTCCCCCATTTACCTGTAGCCTCGGAGGCTTCGAGCACAAACCGAGGCAGACGAAAGCCAGGGAGCCAGGGCAACTGCCCAGCAAGGGTTAAAACTAGATCAAAATCAAACGGCACGCTTCACCACGTCTTCTGCATGACTGATACTGCAATCGATCTGCAGCGGTTCATTTTCTCCCCGGAATCTCTGCCTACTGAGAACAAATACAAACACATGTGGAACCAATAGGAAGCAGACTAAGGGCTTTAAGAGTTCTGCACCAACCTGTGTCAGAGAGCTCTCACTTAGCAGATGGGGCAATTAATAAAAGAGTCAAGCAGTATGACTCTGTCAAGGTGCCTTTAAGTGCTAACAATCCTCTTTTGTCTTTCTGCTGTAGAGTACAGATGTATTCTGATTCGGAATAAGAACTGTATTGTGCCCCAGTTGACTCCCGTACGGTGTCCCTGTAATAACAGAGGGCCAGGTGTCCTACGTCTCCCGTTTTAAAGACAAACATGATACTGATTTTTTCCCCCTGCTAGCATTTTAAGTGCCGACGGGACCACTAATCTGGGGGAAATTTGACTTTATACATAAGTTGGCCTTTCAAAAGTATCTGAAAAGGAAGGATTTGCCATCAAAGTATCGCCACTTTGTGCACACACCTTGCTACCCGCTGATGCTAATCATAAACGTGTAATTCTTGCCCTTCAGACAACAGCTAGGGTTTATTAAAGTCACTTAAGACGGAACCTCTAGCAGGTGCTACTTTATTTTTTGAGATGTAGAAATTGAAGTGTCAGGGCCACAAGGGGTCCTGGGAGGTCACGTGGTTCTTTGTGCCAATGCGAGTGAGTCCTAGTGTTCTAGGGAATTTCCAACTTTGCTGATTGCCTTCTGCCCCAATCCCTCACCCCTGCCAGTGGCTCCTTAAGCCACTGCCATCACAGACGATAACCATCGTTCTTCCTTTGTGAACCAGGCCCAGAATAGTGGCAATGTGCCTGTCACTCCCAAGCACTGAGAATGTGCTCGGCTGCCCAAACTGAATGCCAACCCAGGGAGATCTGGTTTGCTCCTGCTCGAAATGCCAATCTCTCATAATTCCTTTCACATACACACCAAAATACCATGAGGAAAGAGCACATCAGATGGTCCAGCGTGTACCCCTTATCTCTAAACGTTTATGACATACGAGATAGACTCCAGGTGGCCATGGGCTGTCCAGGGGCCTTCTCTCGGAATTTCCCCTTCGTGCATCATTCGGAGAAATAGACATCTGGAATAGGCAGATAAAAATAAAACTCTTCTCCTCAGACAGCTGAGTCGAGATCTTAGAACACTCAGTAGGCTGTTGCTTATTGTTGCTTCCTTCTGGATGTTAGGGGGTGGGCTTCCCATGTGGGCTGAGGATCAAGCAATGATTTACTTAGCTAAAATGAAAACCAAAAATTTAATTAAATTCAACAGACACTTCTTGAGCTCCAACTCTAACTGGGTCCAACCTACACTTTGAATGCCTGTTCAAATTGAAGTACATTTCTCAGCTGAAAGGAAAGCTCTAGTTTATTTCATCAAACAACCCAATTTAGAGGTGAATGCCAGAAAAGGACGAGCAATTTGGGGAAAATCATAAATCTAGAGGCCGGACCAGGGGGAGGCCAAGCTCTGACCGCTTGACTGGACCTGAAAGACTCAAGTGTTTTTCCATACTACCCCATCTCCATTTTTTTTCATATGTGACATTCTACTTTTTTTATGCACTAAGTCTTATCCTTGGGGAGACGTACCCTCCCCCTGACCCTGTCCACTGGGGGAGTAGGAAGGAGAAAACTGCTCTGTTAATTCTTCTTTTAAAGAAAGGTTGAGAACAACTCCTTCACCGTTGTTCTGACAGAGCAATACCCATTTTTGCCTCAGGTGAGGAGTAAGTAGAGAACAGAAACGTCAACTATGTTTAGACAAGAGATCACATCTGTTATAAAAGATACCATGACAAAACAGCTTCCACATGAAAAGTAGTATAGTTGTTTGGCTCACCTTACGATAAAATTCTCTCGCGCAAATTATGACTATCCAATTCCCGCCATACTTGATTTCTAAAGCCTTATCTTGTCACTTATCGATAACCTGAAATGATTTCTGCTTTCCACCTTCACCTCCTTACCTATAATGGAAACATTGCATCAAAAACCTTCTTTCCTTCTTCTAGAACAGGGTTGAGATTAGGCATGTAAGTTAGAAACCCTACATTTTCCAGTATCCTCAGTAGTTAGATATGACCCATGATTAAGTCCTCCCAATTCAAGAAGAAAGGGTGTGCAAAGCCCAGGTCTGAGCTTTAAATCAACACCATGTGTTCTCACACACTCCTTTTCCCCTTTCCCATGGCCAAGAACATACTGAGGAAAACAGCTTCAGCCAAATGCCAAATGACGGCAACAGTCAAGGGAGTAATGAATCAATGAAATAGGAAATTGAGTCCTTGAATAATCACATGAAGCAGAGTTGCTTGCCAGCCAAGACCATCCAGATTATTACATCGGAAAGAAATAACATTCTTTCGTACTGAAGCCATGTTATGTTTAGCTCTCTTTGATAGAATAGTATAGCCTATACCTTAATACATACCCATTTGTCACAGATTGGGTTTCCTACAAATCAGATTCTGAGCAGGAAGTTTATTGGGAAGGGCTCTCAATATTATGAGGGATAAGGGCAGCAGGATTTGGCAGAGGAAGATTTGAAACACATGTGGTGGTAACAGAAGCCATAGATAATTCTAGAGGAAGTCCTAAATTTGTCCAGGCAAGAAGACTAGACATTTAAACCTCTCTATTGACCAATCATTACATGCAGGTTGCTCCTGGAGAAGAGACGGGAATATGAAGGAGCATCCTGTCTTCAGCTGAGGAAAATACCTGGGTACAGGATCAGTCAGTAACCTAAAGCCACTGACATGCCCACCAGTTGAGGGTGAGAACTTCAGCCATGGAGGCAGTTCTGGGTAATGCACCATAGTACCAACCAATTCAGTCCACCCCCGGCAGCTCTCTGACCCTCTTGCTTCATATAATAAGTTCTTAGAACAGCAAATCCTGGATCCTGATTGGTCTCTTCCCCTGAGGAAACTTACCAAAAAAGTACACAACTTCAACCCCAACCACTGCAGCTAATCTCAGTGTTGCATCTAGTTCTTACCATCCCACCTTCTGTCAATATTTCTAAATCCCCTCACTCTCGGCAAACACCTCTGCTCGTCTAGATAGTTTAACGACTCAGAACTTTATCCCTAACAGGTCTGAGTCTCTGGTTTCTAGACCCTTCTCAGGCTTTTGCTGGAACTCTTGTCCCTTCCATGGATCACCTGGTACAAAACCTACAGTTCTCTTCATTCCTAACATAGCAGCGTATCTGTGTCCTATCTGAGAATCAGGGTCAACTATTCCTGGCAGGATGGTGATCCCACTCTTTTGCCTGTCACTTGACACAAGGAACCTCAGTGAGCAGATAACCATAGCCTAAAGTTGAATGGGACTTTTGCTTTCTCCTGGGGGAAGTGTTTCCCCCTTGAAAACCAGGAATTCTAAACACACAGATCTCAGGGTTATGCAGAGAAAAAGTGCAAATTTCCAAGTGGGTCCCTGGAAATGATGATAAAAGAATCCACTTCTGCTTCCACTCATATATTCCTGGATTCCTGTATGCTTCCTACTGTAAACAAAATATTTAATCATCATTGATATAGAGTGGATAGCACATCCTAGAGGACGGTGCTCTATTCTTACTGGGTATCATCCCTAAAACCAGTGCTTCACTTGCACTAGGCCAATGCATAGGTCGGTCAAGTTGGCAGCTGCTAGGTATGGTGAGTGATAGAACCAGTGCCTTCCACGGTCATATCTACCACATCACTTCCTTTGCTGAAAAGTGTTCCTTGGTCTTATACAACATTTTATGAGATTTTTTTTTTTTTTGATGTTGGTGTAGGGATGACTAAGTCCAATAGGAATATTCTACTCAAGATAAGTGGTGTCCCTCCCAGGGTAGTAGGGTTCCAATGCAATAAACTTGCCACCATGCAGTAACTGAAGTTACATTGAGTCCATGAAGAGCCTCTTTCATTCCAAGATAACTATTCATTCGTGCAGCTTTTGTGTTGATGAGAGAGCTGGCTAATGTCGACTGGTGAAATCCTTCTGTCTACTTAGTTCTTCATGGCTTCTTTCTTGGTGGATGCTCTCTGGAGGCTTTAAACACGTGATACAAGGGTATTTACTCTTTGTACTCCATCCCATAGGTCTGTTCACATGCTTCTCCACCTGATCATTCTATACCACATCTTCTAACATTTCTCTTTTCAGGCCCTTGACCAACCTACCAACCCATCACCACTACCATGAGTTTATATATATATTTTTTTATCTCGGGATACTTCTATTTCCACACAAAATGATGACAAGGTATACCATTAGAAACTCTTCTCATTGGAAGAATTTCTTCTCACTGGGGCTCCATTAAGGTCCTCCCTGAATGGGACTATAATGAAGCCATGGTCCATTTTTAACTTGCACTACTACATGTTGAGCTGACCCATACATAAACCAAGATTGATCTCGTCCCCCCTCTTTCAGTTTCTGTTGTATACCTGGCATTTCTTTCAGGGATCCAGCTCCAAAATCTGTCTCAGGTATGGAGGACTAGGGAAGGGATAGGCTGCACTCAACCTTCTGATCCTCCAACCTTGATTTCTTTGACTGAGGGATTAAGCAAACACTCTTGTGGATCTTCCATCTATTTTGTCCTTAAGGCCACTGTACTCTGTTAACCATCTCCATAACTTCCTCACCAAGGTGACACCCCAGTCGTGGACTCATTACAGAAATATCATTGCTTCCAATATCAAATGCCCACCCTGGCCTCTGTTACTTGGAACTCTACCATGCTCTGCACGATCAATAAACAAAATTTTCTAACAACCACCAGCGGTCGGCCACCACCGAGTATCTCAGTGATGCTAGAGCCTGTCTCAGGAACATATTCCTGATCACTTAAGTAAGTGGGGGTATCCACTGGGCCCTCCTGGTGAATCTAGTCACCTGGCAGGTTTTCCAGTCTTACAATATTTCCACTCAAGCATACCACTGCTCTGAACTTTTTGATCCCTTCTTGCACCATTTCCCAGAGGACGCCAGCTGTGAGAAGTGTGGTAAGCAAGATTAGACAGAGAAGTTGAACTATGGTACAATTGCAGCAGAGGCTTTAGAAGACCTTACTGGGAGCTTTTGAAATGGGATAGATACTCAGAATTATCTACCTTGACATAAGGAGAACTGGTCTTTATATCTGAGTATCTTGGAGATATATATATATATATATATGCACATATATACATATATACCACAGTGTGTGTGTATATATATATATGCCCTTCCTTCTGGGACAGTATATAGAAGAAAGGGCATAAACTTGGACAAGACAAGGCAAATCCCCCTGGTTGGGGGGCAATTCCCAACAGGTTCAGCTGAGAACTTATAGCCATCACCCCTCCCAGCATCTGGGAGAACATATGTTTAAATCCTGAATGGCGGTCTGGGCTGTGTATAAGAGTACCCACTATACACAGCACTCAAAGCTGGTCTCTAACACTGTGCCAAAACCATTCTCTCCTGATTTTGCCCATGTTTCTTTCCCATCTCAGCTCTTTCCATATAGCTAACTCCTACCCATTCTTCAAAATCACTCAAGTATCCTCTGTCTTCTCTGACCTCCCTCGGACTACTTTGCTTTCCTGCCTCGCCTGTTTTGCTCCCATAGTCACTTTTATCATCGCTTCGCCACATTATATTAGACTAATGCTCAAGCCTGCATTAAACTGTAAACTCCTTGAGGGAAGGGACCATGTCTTATTTTTCCTTATACCCCTGATGTTGACATGCTGCCTGATATAAAACAGGCACTCATCCAGTGTGATTATTAAAGTGTGAATGAGTAAATGAATGAGTTAATAACTTAATGAATGTTCACATACGTTCTCACTTTATTTCCAAAAAGAAGTTGAGGCAGCCAAGTTCCAAAAAACCCAACATACTGCAGCTTATGGAGTAGTGGCTCAAAATATGCAAAATCTGGCAGAAATGCACGTCTCACTCTACGGAATGGAGCGCTATTGGGGTATAAATATGAGTCTTGGAAAAACCCTCATTTCAGTGCTACAGATTCCCAGATTGGTGACAGCAGGGTATCTTCTCACAAGGACAAGAGTTCCCAGCCAATAGCACTTTCAAGAATGTGCAAGCAAAGAGTTAACAGTCTCACAGCTGCCTTTCACTGGAGGTGTTAATGAGGTGACAGGGGGGAGAGATTTTTAAAATGAAATTGCCTTCACTCATTCCAGTTAAATTCCAGTACAGTGGAAAGGCACGAACCTCTCTCCGCATATCCTGTCTCCCCACCCCCATTCTAATGGGGTCTGACCTTAGCTCTGAGGTTGCGTGCCCTGGAACGGTCCGCTAAGGACTTGGAACTGCCCACTTGGTTTCCAAACCTCAGGGTGCCTTGGGGAAGTTACCAAAATTTGGTTACCAGAGATACTGGGTTAGGGAAAATGATTCAAAAAATAATGTGTGGTGAGACAGAGCCGGAATGTCATCTGTGCAAGCAATCAGAAACTTGGGCATGAAGTCATTCCAACGTACTTTCTGCTTGTTTATTTAGAGATTCTCTGTTTCTGTGGCATGAATCAGAAGTAAAGGACAATATTTGAGAGGGAAAGGATCCCTAAGACACTATCCTGATGGAGCTTTGAAAAAGGTCCCAAACGTGACCAAAAGACAAGATCGCCATGCTAGCTGCAAGTTTTGACATCCCATGGTATCCCCACCACACACACAAAAAAGTCAGAGATAAAAGGATGCTAAAGTGGGAGATAATGCAAGGCACATGGATGATTTAAATTTCTGAGGAGACCACTCCTTCAAGGAGGAGGTGGGTGAACACCAATATGAACAGAGGGAAGGTCACGGTCTAGTTAGTCCGAAAGACATGCTCATTTGAACTGGGCAAGCAATTCACCACAGTGAGTCTCAAGTTCCCATCCGTCAAGTAGGGCTAACGATCCCACCTCAGTGGGTCACTGCAAAGCTTCAATGTGATAAACATCCCCATCACGTTGCTTATACCTTAGCACAAGGTATAAGATGATGATGATGTTTATTATCATTCTTGAAGAGGAGGAGTATTTTCCTAGGTCTTCTCTAGTCACGCAACCTCTGTCATGGAATGCCCTTGCCATTGGTCTGCAAAGGAATACTCAATATCCCACTCTACACTGAGTACAAGAGGCTACTTGAGTTTCTCAGGGCAAGAAATCCTACTCGTTCCACCAGGATGCTTTGCTCGTTGAGAAATTACTGAATCTCTCCGAAGCCTTGGTTCCTTATCAATAAAATGGGACACATGAGATATACCTCACAGGGTTTCTATGATGCTCAAAAGAGGTTAGCAAATACAAAACAACTAATACAGGGCCTGGATCTTAGTAAAGCGTTTTGTTGTGAGTTTTGTTGTGACGGTTCTGACTTCTTAAAATCACTCTCTGGTGATCCCAATGGTCTTTATCACAGGATGCTACTGAAAAAGCCCCTGTTTAGGAGCAATCAAAAAAAAAAAAAAAGGATACTCTAGTCACTTGCTAATTATTTGTTCCAATGACAATGGCCTCCCATTTGACTCTATTTTCTAGTGAACAGATTCACATTTCTGAACAATGTCTATTCCAGCTCCTCACCACGTATGATAAATGAAATTTTTCTCATGGTCAGCAAAACCGTTGTAGAGTTTAGAAATAGACCAGGGAAGCTGCGGTGCAGATAACATTAGAGCACACTTTATACAGTGGATCAATGTTTGCTGAGAGGGAAGTGTATTTACTTTTCCCACTTACACAAAAAGGCCACCCCCCCATCCAAAAAAAAAAAAAAAACACACACAAGAAAAGTTTAGGCTAACAAAGGAAGAACACTATATTTTTAAGGATTTATAAATCAGAAAAAGTTTTGTCACATTTTAGTTTACTATTTAGAATGCCTTCTGTTAGATTGTTCTATGAACCTAAACTATTCTAAAAATTAAGTCACTTTAAAATAGGAGAAGGAAAACTGGGTCAGTCTGGGCATATTTCATAAGGAAATATAACTTCAAATCTGCCTTATTTTTTTTTATTTTTTGCAGTATATTTGTGTTTTAAGCACTTTTTTTTATTTTTTTTTAACATTTATTTATTTTTGAGACAGAGAGAGACAGAGCATGAACGGGGGAGGGGCAGAGAGAGAGGGAGACACAGAATCGGAAACAGGCTCCAGGCTCTGAGCCATCAGCCCAGAGCCCGACGCGGGGCTCGAACTCCGGACCGCGAGATCGTGACCTGGCTGAAGTCGGACGCTTAAACCGACTGAGCCACCCAGGCGCCCCAATTATGCACTTTTTATTCTTCATTTTGAAATATTATGCAAAGGCAATTCATGATAAACAGTACCTCAAAATTAAGAGCATTCGAAAAGGTTAGCCCACCGAGTACTTTATTTTGTCCCCTTACAATCCTGTGACAAAGGTAAGGTGAGCCTATATATTCTCCCATCGTCACACAACTGGGAATCACGGAGATTAACAACAGGACCAAGAATAACAGTAAGTTGCCAGCTGATTCAAATTCCTCCCAGGGGTGCCTGGGTGGCTCAGATCGTTTAAAGCGTCTAAGTCTGATTTCAGCTCAAGTCCATGATCTCTACAGTTATGAGATTTGATGCCCTGAGTGGGGGGCTCTGTGCTGACAGCATGGCGCCTGCTCGGGATTCTCTCTCCCTCTCTCCTGCCCGGCCCTGCTATCATGGTCTCTCTCCCTCTCTCCCTCTCTCCTCCTGTCCTCTCAAATAAATAAATAAGCCTAAAACACAAATTCCCTTCCAAATCTCCTGACTTCTTACTTCAGCAGGAATATATCCCTTGAATATAATACAAGGAATTGCCGACAAATTTGTTGGAAGGGCTGAAGAAACGAAATTGGAGCGAGGCAACATAAGTAGAAAGTGGGGAGTATTCTTGTGGTTAAAGTTGTTGGAAGGGGAAAAGAAGAATGAGAAGAAAGGGAACGAGATGTTCTTAGAGTCTGGTGAGAGGTCTCGTGCCAACTCACCATCCAAATATATGGTTTCTTAAGGAAACTCAATATCCGCAGTTTTTGACATTTAACCCAGTCTCTTTACTGATTTTTGCATTAGAATGAAAATACAAACGAAGACAAAAAGAAAAAAATCTAAAGCCAATAACATAGCAACTGTGCATATACACAACGTCAAGCCATTCTTGAGAAATATAATCATCCCCGGCCTGGTTGTGCTCCTCTGAGCTGCTCCTCTGAGCCAGCTGTGACAGCCCAAGTGGGGAGGGAGGACAGGGCCACCAAAGCACTTTGTGAAAGGGGGATGTCTGCATGTCCTTTGTTTTCAGGGGCTTCCTGACCTGGAAGCAATGCAGGGTTGGAGGACTGAATGTTCTTAGTGAACCACAAAACTGAGGCACAAACACACACGAGTGTAACCGTATACTCAAGCACAACCTGAAATAAAAATCGCAACCCTAGTGTCAAATAACTGGGTTTTGCACAAGTATAATTGTTATTTATTGAGATTACCATGTGTCAAACGCTTTACTAAGGGCTTTTAACGTATAATCTCATTTGATATTCACCAAAACCATGTGTGATGGTTGCTTTCACTATTTCTATGTCCTAAAGATGGGGAAATCGAAGCGAAGGGTTTCACTGCCTTACCCAGGGTCACACAACTAATGAAGGTAGCTGTGATATGAACCCGGGCTTTTTCATACTAGAAGCACTTCGTAACCGGTGCCGTTTTCTTCTGTGTCATTGGAAGGATGACTTTTTTTTTTTTTTTTCCAGTTCCTATTCTAAACCCCTCCCTCCTTCTGAGCATACGAGATTCCTCTATTGTTTTACCACGGAAAGTCATAAGGTATAAGCCACAATTCGCTTCCTGATTACATTATAGTCATAGGCATCCTGTCAATTACAGTTTCTTGCACCAAGCGGTGAGCTTCTTTTTGCACACAGTGCACTCCTTTTCTTAAAAAGTGCATGGCATATAGCTGGCACAATTGACGTATGTCGTAACTAATGTTTCACGTAGATTGTTTTGTTCTTGGTTTTTACTCCTCCTGTAGGAACCCCATCCTTAAAAGCATCATGACAACGTTGACCTAGAAGTCTGGAGCTAGGATTAAAGCACCCCGGTGTAGAGGCGCCTGGGTGCTCAGTCAGTTGAGTGATGAGACCCACTCCTGATTTGGCTCAGGTCATAATCTCGTGGTTTCTGAGTTCGAGCCCGTTGTGCCTATGGCTCTGCCCTTGACAGGGAGGAGCCCGGCTTGGGATTCCGTGCCTCTTCGCTCCTCTTTCCCCCTCCCCTGCCTCATGGCACACGGGTAGCAATCGCTCTCGCTCGCCTCTCTCTCTCGTCTCAATCTGCGCTCTCCTCAAAAATAAATAAATAAACTTTAAAAAACATAGCCACCACAAATGTACTACTGTCAACTCAGGACTTTTTTAAAGAAAGGCTCTAATATCAACCAGGAAAGGATAAGATGGGCTATGATTGCTCTGCTGAGATGGTTCAGTTGATTTCGGGCAGCTTCAGAGAGAGGTTTTTTTGGTTTTGTTTTCTGGTGTCTCTTCTTTGCCCTCTCCACATCTGTTGGTTTGCAGGCATACCTGAGATGGTAACCCAGGTCCTAATCTCCTGTTAATGCGAAAGGGTTCCTAATTCCGACCCCAGGTCATTACGGTAGAAATTAATATTGTACTCTGCCAGTGATTTTGCGAGTTACAAATTATTCTCCAGACATAGATGACGGACACAGATTTGGAGAAGTCCTAATCAGGAAAGAAAAGAGAAATTTAGTAATGGGAACATGCCATCTTCCACGCGATATATGGGAGATTTGCCAAAACGAGATAAGTAAGCTCACCAGGATGTCGACACCTTCTAGGTGTCAAGGATTTTCACCTCCCAAACCCTTGCCAGCACTGAGATCTACACTGCAGCGACTGGGAAGCTATTATCCTGCCCTCGAAAGATAATCACCCTCCGCACAGCTAAGCGTTTGGCACAGCCTTGGACTCAGGCGCATGAAAGGGGTCTGAAAATATAATATTTTAATCATTGCTTCTTTAAACATATGTTTAAATTGCATTTTCCAGCTAAGGAGTGGTCTCAGCTATCATCCATATCTCACTTACAGAGGAAAGTTCTCAGGCCAACTTGGCAGCTTTGAGCGATTTGGTCGATCTGGAAATCTTTCAGCTCCCAGTTAACATTCTTCGTGTCCAAATCCAGGTGCCAAAACTTTTACTGAGCGATACAGCCACTGCTTACTGCCTCTCTCACCTGCTAAGCTGTCACGGAGCTATGACTACTACTGTGTTTAGAGCTACTGCAGGAAGAGAATTGTCAAGCCATATGCTGCAAAATGACTGCTACATGTCCCTTAGCCGCTTCAGTTAGTGCAACTGTGCGATTTCTCACCCAGCAGCAGCGTTGAGCCCATTGATGCATCAGTTTAACCGGGAACTAAGCTCGGCACGAAGAGCACTTTGGGGTAATCCATACACCAAGCGTGACTCACTTTGCCTGAGACATTCCCAGTCCGTATGGATTGTCCCGGTATAATTATCGACTGGTCCTACTTCCACTCTCAAACTACTACCTGTTTGGATAACTACATGGTCACCCTGATTATACCTCTAAAAGATCAGGGGACCAGGACGAGCGATTTCTTCAGCCAAACCTCTAAGCCGGTAACCTCCAGAGCTCACCTCCCTTCCGTCCTGGCAGTTGCCAACAGTCCCACCGCTGAAGCGTCAGATCATAACGTATTGTTTCGCTGGCGTTCAAGATGCATTCTGACACAATGGGTAGTAACCTTACAATCTTGCCAGATGGAAAAATGGCAAATCACAAGGCATGCGATCCATACATATATGATGCATCCCTACTCTTGGCAGACACTGTGGTAAGGAACCGGGAATCTCCAATGAAGCAGGTAAACGATGAGACTCGGTCCTTAAGGGGATCATCGTCTCATGGGAAAGGGTAATTTAAGATACAACTGTAGTGCTTTATGGGGTATAAATAGCGTGTGTGACTGGGGTATGCAGAAGAGCCAATGAACCTGGCCTTGAGAAGTGTGGGGAGACTTCCGGAACCACGTGGCCTATAACTCAGGGGAGAAGATGAGACAAGAAAAAGGTTCTTGTCTCCATCTTATGTACAAAGGCACATGAACTCTTCAGCGTGACTGTGGACAGCGTGAAGATGGACAGATGAGTGGTGGGTGGGGCTGGAAGTGGGGTCACAGAGGGCCCAGAGCAGGCTGCAGGTGGCATTAAGGGAATCGCACCTGATTCCTTGGGCAGTGGAGAACCAGGCCCATGCTCTTTATAGAAAAGTGATGTGGGGCACCCGGGTGGCTCAGTCGGTTAAGCATTCAACTCTTGATTTCAGCTCAGGTCATCATCTCACTGTTCGTGAGTTCAAGCCCTGCTTCTGGGCCCTGCTGACAGTGTGGAGCCTGCTTCGGATTCTCTCTCTCCTCTCTCTCTCTCTCTCTCTCTCTCTGCGTCCCCCCCACTCACGCTCTCCTCTCTTTCTCAAACTAAATAAATAAACTTTAAAAAAAAAAGGAAAAGGAAAAGAAAAGTGACTGGATCAGATTCGATTTTTGACCGATCACATCTGGTTTCAACATCATGACCATATACAATTATGAAGTATTTTGTGTTTTTAGAGAGGGCAGGGGACATCACCTTTGTGTTTTCTTTGAATGTGTTGAATCATCTATGAAAATAGTCTCCTTGATAACGTCAGCCAGGACTCAACAGTGAGGCACTCTGGGTTTAGCTACTAGTTTCAGGGTTTAATTTTCTGGTGTGGTCAGCCAAACCACACTAGCTTTACTTGGACCTCAATTTCCTTGTCTATAAAATTGGACTGTTGTTATTCACCTTTCAGAGAGAGCGATGTGAAGAACCACTAATGAAAAGCAGCCAACTTAGGAAGAAATAGTGTTACAAAAATGCTTAACAAGTCCAAATTACAGCCAAGGAAGAAGAACCGTGTGTGTTGTGTTGTGTGTGTGTGTGGTTATGTCAATTGCCCAGGAGTGCAGTGGAAGGTTTCAACTATAAATTTAATGATCTGGAGATCCATTTTCACTAAGACTGTCTGTCCCCAGCTAAATCTGAGGCTGGGGTGACAGTCCTGCTAACCAATTAAAAGATGACAATCTGAAATCATCTCTGCTCAAAGTATGTCCTTGCATCTCGCCTTGGGCTCACCTTCCACAAGAAGCCTTCTCTGAATCTGAAGAGACCAGCCCACAACTTAATAAAATCACATTCTGAAATTAAGCTCTGGAGGGAAATAATGTCCTGTTTAAATGTGTTTTCTTTTTTTTTTAAAGAAGAGTTGTATGGGGGGGAAAAAAGAATTGGATATAGAACAATAAGAGAGAGAGACCACTGAGTCTTTCCAGCACACTCTTCAGATATTGCAAAAGACCACAACCTCTTCAGATTGAAATGGAAGAGTTATTGACAATGATGGCCACCACTCATTGAGGTCAGGCAATGGGCAAGGTGCTATCTAAGTATTTTTACAAGCATTAGCTCAAGAGTTCCTCTCACCAGAGGCTTGTAATTATTCCCTATTATATCTTACTTCTCAAAACGTGAGTTTGGAGAGAGTAGGTCCTGCCATCTATAAAGCCACAGAGCCTGAATCGTAACCCAGGCTGATATAAATTTAAGTTTATGCTCATTGCCTCTGAACTGCTCTCTTAAAAGGCCTATCACATTGCTGTCTTCTTGCTTTGTCACCCCTACCCAGATCTGCTGCTTGTATCATCACCGGCATGTGGAGTTGCTGTTTCCCAAATCCGTTAAGATAGGAAGGTTAATTTATTTTAGTGGATATGTGTTGGTGACGCTATTTTTAAAAAAAAAATTTTAACGTTTATTATTTTTGAGACAGAGAGAGACAGAGCATGAACGGGGGAGGGGCAGAGAGAGAGAGAGGGAGACACAGAATCGGAAGCAGGCTCCAGGCTCGGAGCCATCAGCCCAGAGTCCGACGCGGGGCTCGAACTCACAGACAGGGAGATCGTGACCTGAGCTGAAGTCGGACGCTTAACCGACTGAGCCACCCAGGCGCCCCAGTGATGACGCTATTTTTAAAAAGCACTTCAGGGCAACTCGCACATCACACGAAATCCCGTCATTGGGTCATGACGTAAAACCAATAGAACCGTAAAAAAAGAGTGAGTGATCCGTCCGTTGCATGCGTTCCGTCAAGAGCACCTGTCAGCAATTGATGGTTCGTATCAGCACACTCGACAATATAAGAAAACTTCAGACGTTTTTCTGAGAAATGGATCCAATAGGAGGGAATTAAAATATCATTACGATAAGGCCCTTTTGGGTACGAATTGCTGAATTCTATAGTGTCTTCTTGCCATGCCACACATAAAAAACAAAATGGTTGTGAGAGTGGTATCAAGTCGTACTTTTTACGTCAACAGAATGCTGAGTTTTAAAACTGGGCTCCATGCAAGTTCTGCAATTATAGCTCAGGAATTCTGCAAAATTGTGATTCAAATTCATGTTTATATATATTTCTTAAATTATTCTAAGACAATTTCAAAACCATCCGCATGTTCAAATTCACACATCACACACGTACATCCATGCCGAACTCCAGACTTAACGTATCCAGCTGCCTGCTTGACATCGATCTTAACCATAATGTGTGCAAAACCATACTCTTTCCCGCCCTGTCCTCAAACGTGTTCCACCTGCAGTCTTCCACCATTCATTAGAGGCAAGACATCCTTCCAGTGGCTTAGGGTCTTTCCTAGCGCATCTCTTCCCTCCTATTACACATGCAAATCCACCATCACATGACCAGTTTATGTCACCTCCGCTGCCCTCGTCCTGTGCGGGTCACCAGTGTCTCTCATGGGGAGCAATGCAGTAGCTTCCTATTAGGTCATCTTTCATCTGACATTTTTCAACCCAGCCCTCAGAACGGATCCCTTTAAGACTAAGTCAGACCATGTCTCTCAGATTATTTCCCCCAACGTCTTCCAAAAGCGTCTCATCTTATTTTGAGAAAAGCCAAAGCTCCCTTGGCGACCTACAGGGCATGCCCATTCTCATCCCTTTTGCCTTATGGAACTCATCTTCTATGACTCTTCCCCTTGGCTCGCTCCTCTCCAACCTTGCAGATCCCCTTGCTATTGTTCAAATGCCCACGGCATGGTGCTGCCCCAGGGCCTTTGCACTTGAGGTTTTCTCTTCTTGATACTCCCCAGAGAGTAAGTCTCTCTCTTTCACCTGCTTTAGGCCTTTTTCTCAGTGAGACCTTCTCTAACCACCAATTATTTTTTATTTTATTTTTTCTAACCACAACAGTTTAAAGTTGAAATCATTCACCTCAATCCCAGAGCTTTGCATTTATGTTCCCTGCATTATTTTTCTCCACAACACTTACCAATACTTGATAGACTATGTATTTAGTACGTAGCTGTTCATTGACTGTTTCCTTACTAGAATGTAAGTTCCATGAGATAGGGTATAGATGTCTCTTCACCTACTCCTCTCTTACCCAAGACATTATGTGGCACAGATATTGTTGATGGAAGGTATGAAATAAGTAGGGTAAAGAGACAGGGCAACAGCAGTGGGGACATAAACATATGAGCAATGGGACGTTCAGAAATGGCTCTTTGAGAAAGCAGCACTTGAACCTGAAATTTGAGAAGAGGACAGCTATGCAAAGATAAGGTAGCGGTGCCTGGGTGGCTCAATCTGTTGAGTGTCCGACTCTTGATTTTGGCTCAGGTCATGATCCCAGGGCCGAGGGATCAAGCGTTGCATTGGGCTCCACGTGGAGCCTGCTTAAGAATCTCTCTCTCTCTCTTTCTCTCTTCCTCTGCCCCTCTCCCCACTTGCATTCTCTCCTCTCTCTCTCTCTCTCTCTCTCTCTAAAATAAAAAAAATTAGGGGCGCCTGGGTGGCGCAGTCGGTTAAGCGTCAGACTTCAGCCAGGTCACAATCTCGCGGTCCGTGAGTTCAAGCCCCGCATCGGGCTCTGTGCTGACTGCTCAGAGCCTGGAGCCTGTTTCCGATTCTGTGTCTCCCTCTCTCTCTGCCCCTCCCCCGTTCATGCTCTGTCTCTCTCTGTCCCAAAAATAAATAAACGTTGAAAAAAAAATTAAAAAATAAATAAATAAATAAATAAAATAAAAAAAAATTTAAATAAAACTCAGGCAATAAAATATTCCATGTGTGGAGGCTTTCATTCAGGATTAAGTTTGAAAAGTTCAAAGAACCATATAGGTACATCATGGTGAAAAACTGGATGCAAGTATTTGAAAGATGCGGAGCAGTTACTATCTACTGCAAAGTTTTCAGTACAGACACAAGAAAAAGGGTCCCCGCATTTTCCGTCTGGTTGTAGCAGCCAAGATAGAATGGAGGGTTGAGGGGGAAAGCATGGCAATACAGATTTAAAAATGGAGAGAGAGGGGCGCCTGGGTGGCGCAGTCGGTTAAGCGTCTGACTTCAGCCAGGTCACAATCTCGCGGTCCGTGAGGTCGAGCCCCGCGTCAGGCTCTGGGCTGATGGCTCGGAGCCTGGAGCCTGTTTCCGATTCTGTGTCTTCCTCTCTCTCTGCCCCTCCCCTGTTCAGGCTCTGTCTCTCTCTGTCCCAAAAATAAATAAACGTTGAAAAAAAAATTAAAAAAAAAATGGAGAGAGAATTTTTGTAACTTGTAAATAACCTTGTAAACAGTGAAGAACCTGTTTTACTCCAAAAATGAAAAAAGAATCTAAAAGTTGAGTGTCAAAGTGGTGGAATGTTAAGGAGGGTTGACAGGAGCTATATCATGTGAGTGGTAAGGAAAAGATTGATTTTATCTTTCTGGAGCATTTAAGCAGAGGAGTGATGAGATTTGATTTACATATTTAAAGGATCGTTTTCATTCTCTGGAAAATGGCTATGGGAGCATAGCAAGAGTAGACTGGAAGGTGACTAAGAAGTTATGGCCTTCTAGGGGAGAGATGGTGGTGAATTAGACTTTGAAAAAAGAGGAATGTACTAGAGGTGAAATTGCACTTGTTGATGGATGCAAAGAGTTAAGGACCTTTATCCCAGATATTCAGAACTCATCCACATTTGAAAGTCTAGTCCTTCATATCAACAGGCTAAAGGAGAATGTCACATAATCATATCAAATAGATGCAGAAAAATCATTTGACAAAATCTAAAACTATTTGGGATGAGAATTCTCAGTGAACTAGAAATAGAGGAAGCTCCCTGAATTTGATAAAGAATATCCATCACAAAAACCCGCAGCTAATATTATACTTAATGATGAGAAATTCCATGCTTGCCAGTAAGATCAGGAAGGAACAAGGCAAGGATATTTCCTCTCACCAATGCCTTTTTAACATTGTACTGAAGTCCTAGATGACGCAATAAGACAAAAAAATACAATAAAAGGTATGTAGATGGGGAATGAAGGCATAAAACTATCTTTATTCACAGATGTCATTATCATCTTTGTAGAAAATCTGAAAGAATCAACAAAAATAATTCCTGGAACTAATAAATAATTAGAGCGATGTTATAGGATACAAGGGGCAAAAGTCAGCTTTCCTACCTACCGATAATGAACAAGTGGAATTTGAACTTTGAAACACAATACCATTTGCATTCAAACCAAAAATAAATATATACCTAGGTAAAAATCTAATAAAATATCTATGATAGCCGCAGGAGGGAAATTGTAAAACTTTGATTAAAACTCTGATCAAAGTTCTTAACGAAATCGAAGACCGAAATAGATAGAGACATATTCCATGTTTATAGATAGGAAGGCTCAATATTGTTAACATGTCAGGTCTTCCCAACTTGATCTATATATTCAATGAAGTCCATTTCAAAATCCTGGCAAATTAGGGGCGCCTGAGTGGCTCAGTCAGTTAAGCGTCCGAGTTCGGCTCAGATCATGATCTCACAGTTCGTGAGTTCAAGCCGCGCGTTGGGCTGTGTGCTGACAGCTCAGAACTTGGAGCTTGCTTCGGATTCTGTGTCTCCCCCTCTCTTTCTGCCCTTCCCCCACTCGCTCTGTCTCTCTCTCCCTCTCTCAAAAAATAAATAAAAACATTAAAAAAATTTTTTTAAGCCGGGCAAATTATTTTGTGTATATTAACAAACTGACTCCAAAGTTTATATGAAGAGACAAAAGATCCAAAATAGCCAACATAACAATATTGAAAAAGAACAAAGTTGGAAGACTGATCTTACCCAACTTTAAGATTTACTATAAAGCTACAGTAATCAAGACAATGTAGTATTGGTGAAAGAACAGACACATAGATCAGTAGAACAGAACAAAGAATATAAATAAGTCATAAACAGAGCCACTGATCTTTGACAAAGGATCAAACGAGATACAATGGAGCAAAGATAGTCTTTTCAACAACTGGTGCTGGAACAACTGGACATCCACATGCAAAAAACTCAATCTAGACCCAGATCTTATGTCTGCACAAAACTCAAAATGGATCAAAGATGTAAATATAAAATACTAAACTATAAAAGTCCTGGAAGATAATACAGGAAAAAATCTAGATGACCTTCCGTTTGGCAATGATTTTTTTTTTTTAAAAAAAGGCATGGTCTGTCACAATCTGAGATTTTAAAATATACTACAAAACTGTAGTAATCAAAACACTATGGTACTGGCACAAAATTAGACATGTAGATCAATGGAACAGAATAGAAAATCCAGAAATAATCCCATGCTTTTATGGCCAACTAATCTACACAAAGGAGGCAAGAATATACAATGGGGAAAAGGAAGTTTCTTCAATAAATGGTGCAGGGGAAACTGTATTGCTATATGGAAAAGAATAAAACCGGACTCTTACGCTATACACAAAAATAAACTCAAATGGATTAAAGACCTAAATACGAGACCAGAAACAATAAAACTTCTAGACAAAAAATGTAAGTAGTAATTTCTTTTAAAAAAAAATTTTTTTTAACGTTTATTTATTTTTGGGACAGAGAGAGACAGAGCATGAACGGGGGAGGGGCAGAGAGAGAGGGAGACACAGAATCGGAAGCAGGCTCCAGGCTCCGAGCCATCAGCCCAGGGCCCGACGCGGGGCTCGAACTCACGGACCGCGAGATCGTGACCTGAGCCGAAGTCGGACGCTTAACCGACTGAGCCACACAGGCACCCCAGTAGTAATTTCTTTGACAGCGGCATTTGCAATATTTTTCTAGCTATGTCTCCTCAAGCAAGGAAAATAAAAACAAAAATAAACTATTAGGATTACACCAGAATAAAAAGCTTTTACACAGGAAAAAACAAAAAAAACAAAAAGACAAACTATCAACAAAATCAAAAGGCAACCTACTAACAGGAGAAGACATGTGCAAATGATATATTTGATAAGGGGTTAATATCCAAAATACATAAAGAACTTATATGACTCAACATAAAAAAATAATAATAATCTGATTTAAAAATGAGCAGACATTTTCCAAAAATGATATACAGATGGGCAAGAGACACATGAAAAGATTCTCAACACCACTAATCATCAGGGAAATGCAAATCAAAACCACAAATACCACCTCACACTTGTCAGAATGGTAAAATCAAAAACAGATCTTGGCAAGTATGTGAAGAAAACCCTTGCACACTGCTAGAGGGAACGCAAGTTGGTGCAACCACAGTAGAAAACAGTATGGAGGTCCTCAAAAACTTAAAAGTAGAACTATGCTCTGACCCAGTAATTACACTACTGGGTATTTACCTGAAGAAAACAAAAACACTAATTTGAAAAGATATATGCACTCCACGTTTATTGCAGCATTATTTACCAATGGCCAAGATATGGAAGAAACCCAAGAGTCCATCGGCAGATGAATGGATAAAGAAGATGTGGTGTGTGTGAAGTGAAAAGTCAGAGAAGGACAAATACCATAAGATCTCACAGGTGGAATCTGAACAATGAAAAAATGAATCAACAAACAGCAAAAGACAGAGAACATAAATACAGAGAACCACTGATGGTTGCCAGAGGGGAAGAGAGTGGGGGGGAGGGAGAAAATGGGTGAAGGGGAATGGGAAATATAGACTTCCAGTTATAAAATTAGTAAGTCATAGAGATAAAAGTGTTGTAATAGCATTGTATGGTAATAGATGACAGCTATGCTTGGAGTGAGCATAATGTATGGACTTGTTCCATCACTATGCTGTATACCTGAAACTAATGTAACATTGTATGTCAATCATACTTCAATTAAAAACATAATAAAGCAAAATGGCACAACCCACGAAACAAAGAATTGATAGGCTAGGCTTCATTTAAAATTAAAATTCTCTGCTCTGGGTAAGACACTGTCAAAAGAAAGAGAATCCTGGGGGGAAATGTTTGCAAAAGACACATTGGATAAAGGATTGTCATACAAAACACAAAGAACTCTTAAAACCCAACAATAAGAAGGGAGCCTAGGTGGCTCAGGCGGTTGAGCATCCAACTCTTGGTTTCAGCTCAGGTCATGATCTGACAGCTTCATGGGTGTAAGCCCCGCGTTGGGCTCTATGCTGGCAGTGTGGAGCCTGCTTGGGATTCTCCCTCTCTTCGTCTCTCTCTGCCCCCCCCCACTTGTGCTATCTCTGTTTCTCTCAAAATAAATAAACAAACTTAAAAAAAATTCAACTATAAGAAAACAAGCAACCAGATTAAAAAATGGTTCAAAGGCCTTTAAAGAAACTACAGCGAGGAAAAAATGCAGAGGACAAAATAAGCATGTGAAAAGATGATCTACATCATGCCATCAGGAAAATGAAAATTAAAGCAATGATGAGGGGGTGCCTGGGTGGCTCGGTGAGTTGAGTGTCCAACTCTTGATTTCGGCTCAGGTCATGATTCCAGGGTTGAGGGATCAAGCCCCCTATTGGGCTCTGCACTGAGCATGGAGCCTGCTTGAGATTCTCTCTCTCTCTCTCTCTCTCTCTCTCTGCCCCTCTTCCCTTTTCTCTCTAAAATATTTTTTTAATTAAAAATAATTGATGAGATATCACTGTATACCTATAGAATGGCCAAAGTCTAGAACACCACCAATACCAAATGCTGATAAGATATGGAGCCACAGGGATGCTAATTCATTGCTGGTGTAAATGCAATATAGCTCAACCACTTTGACAGTTTAGCAGTTTCTTACAAAACTAAGTATATTCGGGGCACTTGGGTAGCTCAGTTGGTTAAGCATCCCACTTCGGCTCAGGTCATGATGTCGCAGTTGGTGAATTCGAGCCCCACGTCGGGCTCTGTGCTGACAGCTCAAAGCCTGGAGCCTGCTTCAGATTCTGTGTCTCTCTTTCTCTGTGTCCTTTCCCCACTCGCACTCTCTCTCTCTCTCTTTCTAAAAATAAACACTTAAAAATTTTTTTAATTTTATTTATTTTTATTTTTTAAAATTTACATCCAAATTAGTTAGCATCTAGTGCAACAATGATTTCAGGAGCAGATTCCTTCATGCCCCTTACCCATGTAGCCCATCCCTCCTCCCACAACCCCTCCCATAACCCTCAGTTTGTTCTCCATTTTTATGAGTCTCTTCTGTTTTGTCCCCCTCCTTGTTTTTATATTATTTTTGCTCCCCTTCCCTTATGTTCATCTATTCTGTGTCTTAAAGTCTTCGTATGAGTGAAGTCATATGATTTTTGTCTTTCTCTGACTGACTAATTTCGCTTAGCATAATACCCTTTAGTTCCATTTACGTAGTCGCAAATGGCAAGATTTCATTCTTTTTGATTGCTGAGTAATGCTCCATTGTGTGTGTGTGTGTGTGTGTGTGTGTGTGTGTGTATCACATCTTCTTTATCCATTCATCCATCAATGGACATTTGGGCTCTTTCCATTCTTTGGCTACTCTTACCATACAGTCCCATAATTGTGCTCCTTGGTATTTACCCAAAGGGGTTGAAACTTATTTCCACACAAAAAAACCTGCACATAAATACTTGTAGCAGCTTTATTCATAATTGCCAAAACTTGGAAGCAACCAAGATGTCACTCAGTAGGTGAGTGGATAAATAAACTGGCACATGCAGACAATGAAATATTATTCAGCACTAAAAAGAAACGATCTGCCAAGTCATGAAAGAAACGTGGAGGAATCTTAAATGCATATCACTAAGTGAAGGAAGCCAGTCTGAAAGACTATATACTATATATGTAATTCCAACTATATGACATTCAAAAAAAAAGGGCGAGATTATGGATACAGTAGAAAGATCAGTGATTGCCAGGGGTTGGTGGGGAGGGAGGGATGATTAGAGCTCAGAGAATTTGTAGGTCAATGACACTACTCTGAATGATCCTATAATGGTGGCTACATGTCATGAGAAATTTATCAAAACCCACAGAGTGTACAACGTTCTATGAACCCTAATGGAAACTAAGGGTTCTGGTTGATATGAAGCATCAGTGTAGGTTCATCAGTTGTGATAAACGTACTATTCCTGGGGAAGGGGAGGAAGTATAAGGGAAATGTCTGTACCTTCTAAATTTTGCTGTCAACCTAAAACTGTTCTGAAAAATAAAGGGTATTTTTAAAAATGAAGGACAAAGAGAAAGAAAGGATAACACGTAGATTTTTTACCTGAACAAGTGGCAGAACGGTGATGACAATTCTCTGTTGGGGACACTGGAGGAGAAGCAGGCATTTGGGGCTGGGGTAAGAGTTCCATTCTGTAAGTCACTCTACAAATGTTAACCCTTTTAAGACCAGGAATACATGTCATAAACATGTGATCGCCAAATTTGCTTTTTTTTTTTTTGGTCTAGACTTTGAAATAACATTTCTCCTTCTATGTTTGTGCATATACTTAAATTCCTCTAAATTCTTCTGCGTATCTACCCATACAAAGAAGTACACTCTGATAGAGATTGCTAAATTGCCCAAGGTGTGCTCACATTAAGAAAGAAACCTGGTCTAGGGAAGGAAGAGAGAGGTCAGAGGTGAGGTGGGTAGCTACAATCCCTGCAGCAAACCCCAAACTAACTCTTGGAAGAGGATAGGTGCACAGAAGTCCCCAGATGGGTTTAAGGGCTTGAGATCAGAGACACTTGTTGCCCTTCTCCTGACTGAGACCCAAACTGTGGAAAGATCCAACTGTCTATAGCACCTGGGACAGGTGGAACCAAGGAGTTACGCTACCAATAACCGGCAGAAGAGCATTCGAATGCCCCCACACATCTATCATTATGTTGAACTGGCTACCTCAACAAAGTTCTTCCCATGTGCCAGAGAAAGACACAACAAGACAGAAGAGGGAGGGGATACAAAGAATAGAGGAGACAGAGAACGGAGCAGGAGCTGAGCCTAGAGTGGCCATACAGTCAGGACTGGAAGTGAATGACCTGGTTGAGCAACCAACCACTGCTTGGGAAAACCAGTGGGAATGGTTGCTGATAGGGATCCAGATGTTCCTCTCCCCCATCCTATTTAAGGACCCAGAAAATACAGACACAACCCCATGGAAGGAGAGAGGACCTTGCATTACCTGAAATTTGCATCAAGCCTCACAGAGTAATAAGAGGCTTGAAATACAAAAAAAGTCCAGTTAGAGGAAAACAAAATTACATATCTTGCGCCCCTGATTATATGGAAAGCCTCATATATGCTATGACTAAATGGTGTTGGTATTCCCCAAAAGACTTGGGTCTGTTTGGATTGACAAGGAACGTGAGCAGGTCCTCCGCTCCAATAATTCATTCTCCACCTTCAAAACAGAACTTTCCAATTGCTCTCCTTTCAGGCTTCTAACTCAAAATATTGGAAGCCATGCCTTGAGAATTGCTAAGTCTTTTTTTAAGTTATAATCTGCAGCTATTTACATGTGTGATTTCCTTCATACACATGAAGATTTCCTTCATACGCTGTAACCAAAATCAAGTGGCGATGGAAGCAGGATGCTGAGATGGGTATGAGACTGGCACTCTTATTTCATCTTGGTTTAGTATTTATGTCCATCAAAACAAGCTTCTCCTCTTCATCGATTGACTTTTTAATAATTGAGGTGTATTTACACTCATAAAATGCTGTAAACTTCAAAGGCATTTGGAATACTATTTATTTATTTTATAAATTGGAATGGTTTGAAAATGTCCTTTGAAAAAGGACTGTTGCTAAAAATATTTACAAGATACTGTTTATACGATACTCAAATTTCTCGTTTGAAATACAAGATTTTGGCAAATATCACCTTTACTATATACACTGCTTATTATATACCTACTAGCTTAATACTAGTAATAGTAACCATTTTCTTTTTGTATTGTGGTAAGAATACTTCACACGAGATCTACCCTCCTTAAAACTCAAGCATACAAAACAGCATTCTTGGCTTTCAGTATGGTGCCATACAGAAGAGCTCCAGACTTTACCCTCCTTAGTTAACTGAAACTTTTTGCCTACTGATTAATAATCCCCAGTTTCCCTTCCCCTGAACCCTTGGAAACCCCATTCCGATCTTTATTTTTATGAATTTGACTGTTTTGGTACCTCATATAAGTGGAATTACGCAGTACATGTCTTGCTAATTTAACTTAACATAACGTCCTCAAGGTCCATTCATGTTGACACACATTAAAGACTCTCCTTCTTTTTTTAAAGCTGAATTGTATTGTATCGTATGCATATATCACACTGTCCTTATCCATTCATCTGTCATTGACATTTGGGCTGTTTCTATTGTCATAGGGCAGCAAAGAACATGGGAGTGCTCATATCTCTTTGAGATCCTGGTTTTAATTCTTTTGAGTAAATACCCAGAACTGGGAGTGCTGGCTCATATGGTCTTTCTATTTTTAATCTTCTGAGAGACTTCCATAGTGAATAACTATTTCTTGATTGCTGCTCTGTGCAAAGAGCAATGCTAAGAATTTGCTTTTATTCTCTCTTAGTCTTCCTCTCAACTCTCTGTGGCAGATCCTACTGGTACCTCCATTTCAACATCTGAGAAAACAGACTTAAATAACTTGCCCCGAGTCAGAGGTAAGAATATGTGGAGGTATCTGACTTCAAAGCATGAAGTCAAAGCACTACAGAGTGTTTTCAATAATCTGTCAAGACCTAATTCAGAAGAGATAAATGAAAAAGCCGCTAAGAGAGCTCTAAACACCAAATTAAGTGTGCAAGACATATGATCTTGAGTCACTTTCGAAAACACTGGAACATCATTGATGACCGTGAGTCATTTTTCAGGACATGGTTGTCTTCTCCCACACAAGTCTCCTAGGTTGCAATGGTCCGAGAGAATTTGGGGTAACACAAAATCTTCCCATACCTAGATGTCAGGGGGATCTACGTTTCTCTATGGAATAACCAATAATGGAACCACTGAGGTGATAAAGGATTTTGAAGTACCATCATAAACTGAGAATTCCCCCTCTATGACATTAGTGAGGCTCAAAAGAGCACAGTTGGAGGAGAAAAACTAGATGCTACCAAAAATAGGCTGGATCAAGGGAAATGGGCTGTGTCTCAAAATGTGCTTTCTACACATGAGACCATCATCTCAGGGAGGCTCCCAGACCTTAGGGCCTTGTATCCACAGCATACATTCTGTCAGTGTTCTCACCAGCAACTACGTGTCCAGGTATAACCAGCAAGCGTCAACTTCTTTATGACACGGAGCCTTGGCAAATCCTGGCACGTAGAAGCGGTGTGGGAAAAGAGAGGATACCAGGTAACACTGTAGACAGAGGTGCACTTTGGACTCAGACCATTCAGAGTAAGTTACTGTGAGTTTTTCTCCCCATCTATAAACTGAATATACCACTGTCTGTCACTGTGTGCATTAAATGAGATATAATAAGCAATTCCTTTGCTTTTCCTCCAGCCCAGATCGACCTCAATCTCTCTCTCTCTCTCTCACAACTACAGGCTCATATATCTACTTTCTTACTTGACACACTGCTGAGATATCTAACAGATATTTCAAACTCAACACCACTCAAAGTGAACTTCTAGTCTCCACCCAAAGTTGTGCTGTATCTGTAAGCTTCACCATATCGGTTGATAGAAATTCATGCTGAAAATCTTGTAATCATTCCTAACTCCTCTTTTATTCTGACAGAGGGGGCCCCAACCTCTCGGGAGATCCTGTCGCTTCATTGGCAAACAACATCCAGACTCTGACCACTTCTCACACCCCTCCTTGCTACCCCCCCAAGCTGCCATGGTCTCTCGCTTGTAGGGGTTGACTACAACAACCCCTAACAGGCTTCCCCACTTCTTCCCTTCCCTTCCTCGGTCTATCTCAACACGCCATTCAGAGTCACACTTTTGTAAACAGAGATCACCCTCCTTTGCTCAAAACCTTGCCATGTTATCCCCATTTCGCTCTTAAGACAATGACCGGAAAGCCTCCATATCACCAGCATGGCCCTTCTGTCTCATTTGCTGTGCTCCAGCCACACCAGAAGTCCCCATACACACTCCCACCTCAGGCCCCCGCTCTACTCATAGACTGTGGTTGGAAAGCTCTTCCCTAAATAACACTGGGCTAACTTCCTAACACCTGTAAGTCTTTGTCAAACATCGCCTTCTCGGTGAGGCCCTCCCTGACTATTCCATCTAATCTACTAAACTTCTCTGCCCCCTGCACTCCTAATATGCACTACCTTGTCTGCTTTTTTTGTTTTTCCACACTTACCCCCTGTTAACTTAGGCATTTATCATATTTTCCTGCTAAAAAGTAAGCTTCCAGAGGTCAAGAGTCTAGATCCACATTGTTTCTAACGAATCTCAAGCACCAAGAACAGCGCGCAAAGCAGGTACTCAATACATGTTAGCTGAATGAACGAAACAAATTGGATCGCACAGCTTAACACACAGTAATTGTTAACGTTCTCTCCCTGCATTGCCTCACGAATGTTGGGCCATTTGCCATAGAGAGCGCTGAGGAATTCTTAAATCTCTCTAAGTTGTTAAAAGAGCAGAATCTAGAAGCCTCTTGATTCCTGAGCAAGACCTTGGGACAAACAAGATAGCTTCAAGAGCTTTAAAAAGCATTTCACATTTCTGGGGTGCCTGGGTGGCTCAGTCTGTTGAACGTCCGACTTCGGCTCGGGTCATGATCTCGCCGTCTGTGAGTTCGGGCCCCACGTCAGGCTCTGTGCTGACAGCTCAGAGCCTGGAGCCTGCTTCGGATTCTGTGTCTCCCCCTCCCCTGCTCATGCTCTGTCTCTCTCTCTCTGTCAAAAATAAATAACATATTTAACATAACATAAAAAAATAAAAATAATAAATAAAAAGCATATCATATTTTAGTGAAATAAAATGTTTGATAATTTGACAAGCGGTTGGGGAAAGCAAACATGCTCATGCATTTTTTGAGAGAGTAATAATTAGTGTGAACGTCCTTATATGGCTATTTCTAATACTTCTCAAAATAAAAATATATACTCTTTGACTCACCAGTTACACATCCAGAAATTTCTCCTACACATACACTCACGAATGTATCAAGAGATTATACAAAAACATTCTAAATATCCACTCATAAGAGACTGGTTCCGTAGGTTTTGGGGGCACTTACAATGGAATATTCCGCAGCCATTAAAGAGAACATAGGTATATGAATACATACAGATACGGAGTGATGGCCTCCTGAAAAAAAAATCACAAAACATGATGTATCACAAGCTTCTATTTGTGTATAAAAGGTAGAGACCCATGGAATCTCTCTGGAGAAATAATAAATAAATAAATAAATAAATAAATAAATAAATAAATCTACTGGTAACAACCGTTACCTCACAGGAGGGAAATTGGGCTCTGGGGAGCAGTGCTATAATGGAGGCCTTTACACTGTGTATCCTCCTGCACTGTTGGAATCTTTTACCAACTAGCAATGCTATTTAGTCAAATAAATCACTTGTAAATTTTTTTTCACTTTTTAAAATTTATTTTTGAGTGACACAGAGAGAGCACGAGCAGGAGAGGGGAAGAGAGAGAGGGAGACACAGAATCTGAAGAAGGTTCCAGGCTCTGAGCTGTCAGCACAGAGCCTGGTACGGGGCTCGAACCCACAAACTATGAGATCATGCCCTGAGCCAAAGTCGGATGCTTAACCCACTGAGCACCCAGGTGCCCCTCAAATAAATCACTTTTAAAACTCACATCTCCCTTGAATGCAGTTATTTTGCAAAGTCCCTCTTCCTCAAAGTTTCTTTAAGTTGATAGTTGCTTTACAATTTATCTTTTCGATGTCTCTAAAACGAATCCCTACTGCGGTTATTCCTAATACCATGAACTACACGCTATTGGAATGGAAGCCATTTATCCTTTTTGCCATCACTGTTTTTACTGTGCAAATGTGATCACTGATCCTGATAATTCTGATAACCTTGATGATTAGGATCTAGTCTTGAGAACCCAGGACAGCTCAGGAGTCCTTTGGGGGCAGCATACCTGCTCCTTTTCTAGTCACTCTTACTGATCTTCTGAAAAAATAAAATATAAAATAAAATAAAATAAAATAAAATAAAATAAAAAGCCAAATCCCAGCATGTCGAGACAGCATACATCAGAGGCATGGAAATTGCTTTGGGATTGAGAGGTAGTGGATTCTAATCTTGATTTCCGGGCCTCTGGTGATCTCACCCAAAGCTCTCCTAACCCTGCTTGGGCCTCCGTTTTCCTGTTTGCAAAGTCAAAAATTTATACCTCCTAAGTTAACACAAACACTGTAAGGTAATGAGCATAAATGCCAAATATAATACACACTACTGTGTCTCAATCCAACAAGTGTGCCAAAACAGTGGCAGGAAACCACGTCTTCGAAAACAAAGCTGAAAAAAAAAAAACTCTTAAAGGTCAAGAATTACAGCATTGACTCCCACTCACTTCAGCCTTTGCTTTCTCAAAGGATGATGTCACTGGAAAACGGTGGAAGTGGAACCTGACAAATCAAAGTATAGACCACAGGACTCAGAGTCCCTTTAAACCAGGGGCTGGGTGTCATTTTAGTGCCTCCAACACTACCTGCTCTCTAGGATCACTCAAAATTCTCCCTGGACCACCTTCTCCATTCTCATGGCTTTTATAACTTCCCCTGCAGAGATGCTCATCGTTTTCTAGAAATGTCAGACCTTTCATTTAAACTCCGGGCATATTTATGCAAATTCACATCTTGGGCACCTACCTGACGTCTTACAATATGGTCAAATCCATTGCTATAAATGTCCACCTCAAACCTGCTCATCTTTCACAGTATCCTGAACAAATAATGGCCCTACCGTTTGTAGGTAAAAATTTTAGAATCGTCTGTGTCACCCTCCTCCTCATCCCCATGTGCAACCCATCAGCAGTTGGACCTCTCAGTTGGACCACGTGACTAGGTCTCCAGCCCATCCCTTTTCTCCATCTACCTCCCGGCACCATCCCCGCATTGGCCGACTGTTTTCTCCATCACCAGAGCAATTACGCCAGTTTCCTGCCTGGTTTACCCTCATCCTCTCTCGCCCTTCTTCTGCCTGTTCTCCACACGGCAACCAGAGTAATTATGTCATGTGCACGCCGGGACATCCTGAGTGCATTCACTGTTCTCAAGATAAACACAAAGACAGCAGAAAGACTGACAGCTCTAGCTTCACACCTCATCTCTCAATCCCTCTCCCTTTCTCATTCTCTCTCTCTCTCCCTCTTTCTCCACTTTTTCCGCAGCCCCCCATACACGCCCCAGTCACACTAGAATCTTCCAACCTTTCTTCCTTGACTTGCCGCTCTCTACCACAAGGCCTTTGCGCTCGCGGGTCCCCCTCTGGGTGTGCCCTTCCTTCCCTCTTCGTTTGGCTGACTCTTACTCATCCTACACATCCAGCCCAGGTATTATTTCAGTAGGGACATCTTTCCTTCCTTCTCTGAGCCAGTTAAGTAGCCCATCATACATGTTCCTGGTAGCCAGGGGCTCTCGATCTTAGCATTTCACACCCCTGCACTTTTACATTTGTGGTCATTGTGTGGTTTGTGTATATTTTTCCACTCACTGAAGCACTGTGAAAACAGGAGCTGTGTAGATTTTTGCTCATCGTTATATCTCTGCCTGTCTCATGAAATACTTGTCTCATGAATGTTTCAAGGAACACACGGCTGGGGGGGGGGGCGGGGAAAGGGAAGCAAGCTCTGACATACACTCTGTACGATCCCAAGCAAAAAATTCAACACTTCTAGTGAAACATCTTTATCTGTAAAATTAATATCAAAAAGAATTGATTTACCAGATTTGAGGAAGGTTTAAATAGGAATGTGTCAATGAGCTTCTAGCCTGTGGCTAACAAATAGTATCTTAATAAATATCAGCTTGCTTCTCCATAACCCTCCCCTTCTGGTAGATTGAATACTGAAAATGATCTTTTCAATAAATAAATAATTTACTAAAGACATATGATTTGCTTGGATAATGAAGTGTTTCAAACAGCTGGAGTAACCAAAATATAAAAAACAAAACGTTTTCAGGCTCGTGTGGAGGTTACAAGACAGTAGGAAATACAAAGTACAAAAATGAGGGGTGTCTGGGTGGGTCAGTTGGTTAAGCGTCCGCCTCTTGATCTCGGCTCAGGTTGTAATCTCTCAGTTCATGAGTTCAAGTCACAGGTAGAGCTCTGTGTTGACAGCTTGGAGCCTGCTTAGAATTCTCTCTCTCATTCTCTCTCTCTCTCTCTCTCTCTCTCTCTCTCTCTCTCCTGCATGCCGTCTCTCTGTCTCTCAAAATAAATAAACTAAAAAAAAATGATATGAGTTACATAACAATATCATCCAACAAACCAAGATTTTTCACAAACCCACACAAGATTAATTACCAAATAAGCTAAAAGTGCTGTGAGTTCAGAGAAGAGGAGATCATTCAAAGTGAAAGCGGTAGGACTTGGGTGGGGCGTCGTAGGAGGTAGACTAGAGGTGGGTGGAAAAACTGGGAGCTTGTGTAACTGGGGGAATTGGTCAAATCTGGTAAGACTCAGGAACAAGAACAAAGGAAGCAAGATTATTCCAAGAACAATAGGGACACCAGGTTGCCTAGGGCCATGGAGTCAGGGTAGATAAGAAGTCAAGAAGCAGGTGTATGAAGTTTTGGATGCCAATGTGTGTATGGCATTTTGACTTTCTTCTCTGAATGGAAATACTGAGAATATAAACTTTTACAAATCTAGATGTGTCACAACGATTTTGAATTTGAATACAATACAATATGGCTACCTCAAATTCAAGTTTCTCCAAAATAGTACTTCAAAGGAAGAAACGGAAGGAAGGAACGAAGGAAGGAAGGAAGGAAGGAAAGAAAGGTAGAGATAGAAGGAGGGAAGGGGGAGAAGGAAAGGGAATGGACATCTGGCAGACAGCCTACCCCTCATAAAGGTTTCACATTGTGTATAAATGTGTGGTTGAATCGTGTCTCCGTGACTCCCTAAAATATGCAGACAAAGAGCATGTTTAGTGTCTTGGGGGATGTCACCTATACTCCAGTGTCTGCCTCTGGCACTCTATTCACTGGATCTCTCCAAATCACAAGTTACTTGCAAGGTCCACACACACACAGAAGGGAAATGGAGCCTATGGTCCATGAAATCTTTTGTGAATAACCCCTAAGTATTCTGATTCATGGGATGAGTGTGGGCGATCTATTCCTCCAGCTTCACTACCTCCTCCACGATGCCCACCACCACCCATTTACCCTCATGTCTTGGCAATCGTAGGAACACCTAAAACAAAGGACAGCTAGTCTTCTGCACAGTGAAGGGGAGAAGTTCAGCGCAAAGAAAATGGTGGGGGGTGTATATGTGTGAGTGCATTTATGTATGTGTGTGTGTGTGTGTGTGTTCATGAATATGTGTATCACAAGAGCTGACCTCTTCATGTAGACATGGGGAATTTCCAGGTAAATGGAACTTGAAAAGGATCTATGAATTTCATCATCAGCCTTCAATGTTCTACTGTTTTCCTGACCGAGCATGCAAGAATATAAGTTGTGCACTTTTCTATGTTTAATCACTTGACTTTTCTGAGATAATACCACATGAGCAAAACCAAGCACTGTCTCATGAGACCACCATCTTTCTACTCCCTGGTGAAAGAGGGGTGCCCTTCCCTGCTTGCCTCTGATGAACAGCAGCCATAGATCTTCCCTTAAGGGACCTCGTGGCCACCTGACCTCAGGAGCGCTTTCAGATTGATTTAATTCCTTGCTCGGAAAGTTCACTTTTGTCTGCCGACCACTACCCATCAGCTCCCCTGACTGGCTCATGTCCACCCGAATTATGTTTACATAGTCCCCTAGACTTTTTTTCATAGTGTTTATCACTATTCACGATTGTGTATTTTGTGTATTGTGTATTGTGTATTTTGTATCTTGTACTTGTCATGTTTCTCTTCCTCAATGGACCGTAGCTCCACAGGGGCAGAAGAAGTGTGGGTTCTGCTCACCATTGTATCCTCAGTGTCTATCCCAGCAACCAAACACATGAGTGATACTCAACAAATATTTATGGAAGGAAGGAAAGAAGGAAGGAAGGAAGGAAGGAAGGAAGGAAGGAAGGAAGGAAAAAGGAAGGAAAGGAAGGAAGGATGGAAAGGAAGAATGGAGGGAAGGGAGGATGGAAGGTGGGAGGAAGGAAAGAAGGAAGGAAGGAATGGAGGGAGGGAAGGAAGGAAAGAAGGGAAGGGAGGGAGGGAGGAAGGGAGGGAAGAAAGGAAGGAGGGTGGGAGGAAAGAAGAAGGAAGGAAGGAAGGGAAGGGAGGGAGGAAGGGAGGGAAGAAAGGAAGGAGGGGGGAGGGAGGGAGGGAAGGAGGGTGGGAGGAAGGAAAAAAAGAAGGAGAGAAGGAAATATTGGCCAGACCTTCCTTCCTTCTGAATTGGCTCCTTTAATGCTTCTGCCAATCTGTTTTCTTACATCAATTCATGAAATTCTATAAGAGAAACTACTGGCTAAAAACAGACTATGGATTCTTGGTAATTCTCAAAAATAGATCCAGAAAGGAGGATTGAAACTTAATATTTACTTAAGTGGGGTATCATCGAGCTATCAGAAGATAGGACTAAATTGAAATTTTGTGTGTGAGTTACACATGGGTTAGTGAGAACTAGGGCTTTTCAGATTTGAAATGACATACGATGATTACGAGAGAGGTAGACACAAGCTGCTGTGAGCATGTTGGGAAGGTGGGATCCCACCCAGGGGGTGAGGGAAGCTGGGATACATGAGCTTTTAAAAGACGCTGGCATTTGGATGGGCTTTGAAGGCTGCGCGGTGGGTTGTGTTGGGAAGAAAGAAGAGAAAGTCAAGGCAGCGGAGGAAACCATGGGGAGAGACCCAGAGATATGACAGGGCTGTTGACCCAGGCAGCCAGGGAACGTTTTGGAAGAGTGAGAAAGGAGGTATAAACCAGAAGCTGAAGGAGACTGAGCTACAGAGATAAATTCTTTTCCATGTCTTCCCCACAAGGAAGAATTAGAGAAAGAGGAGGGCAGGACCTGAGCAAGTTTAGGGGGGAAACGTGATGGGGGAAACTGCACGGGTTTGGGGGTCCAAAGGAGAGATCCTTCAATACCAGTTATTCCATGGTCTAACTTTGTCACATTATTTAACCTCTCTGAGCCTCAGTTACATCATCTGAAAAAAATTAATATAATACCTGCCTTAATATTAAAGTCTGCAATAAGAGCAAAAGCAAAACCATATGCAAAATCCCAGCTCACAGTGAGATTTTGGAAAAACGGGCTTTTAAAAATGTCCATTTTCCAGGGTACGTGGGTGACTCAGTTGGTTAAGTGTCCCACTCTTGATCTCATAGCTCATGGGGTCAAGCCCTGTGTCAGACTCTGCGCTGACTTGGGATTCTCTCTCTCCCTGTCTCTCTGCTCCTCCCCTGCTTGCGCTCTTTCTCTCTCTCAAAATAAACATTTTTTTTAAAGTTCATTTTCCTTTCCTTGTGAGTTTCATTTCACTTCCTTTAATTATCCCTGATCTCTTGTCAACACCACCGGCCTCACGCCCCATTCCCGGGAGGGACCAGTGTTAGCTTTAGTCATAAGGTCTACGGATGACTCCCGTTTTGCCATTGTCTGATCCAAGCCATCATCCCAGAGCTCCGCATGTCTACATGTTCCTATTCCTCAGATGAGAGCATTATCAAAAGGTTTCAGTTCCCTGTTTGCAATTGCTGGGTTGAGTACCAGGTTCTTTTCACCTCCTGGCCAGCCCACATCCTCCCTAACTCCCACCACAACCATCCCTACAGACTTCCACGCCAGCAGATGGGAAAAGGAATGTGTGACGTTCCCTGGGAGCCTGGCTATTGTTTGGGGGAACTGGAAGTCACTGTGCTCAGAGTGTCCATCCTCCCTCCTCGCCGCACACCCTGCTTCCTGTCAATCATCCTGGAACACCCAGTGCCGACCGACAATTTTGTGCACAGGATGTTTGTTTGCAGGCACTGCCTTCCAAGTCTCAAAGCTCGAGACTTCCGCTGCCAATCCAAACACCAGAATGGGAAAGGGGGGAAAACCCTGGGGCAGTTCTTTTAATGCCTAATACAGTCTATTTATATTCAAAAATAGCAACAGGTTATCTTAGCTTGCAGAAACTGAAGAGGCTAGGAAGCCTGATCCTTAAAATCCCGAGCCCCTGGAATTTGAAATATAGGTTTCCGCGTGTGGACACTAAAAAGCATGTCCTTAAAGCACCTTTGGCATATTCCGTGGTCAGCTTCCATAAATGATCAACCCCTGTTTTTATGGGCACCGCTTAGAGGGTAAATGCCTTGCTACTAAGCCACAAAGCAAAAGAATTCACAAGACATATGTGCGTTGAAATTCAAGGTGTTCAATCAAAGCTGTGGGATAAATTCAATAGCCTGAGGTCACTGCGTAAATTTCTGCAGTCCTTCCAGAGTTTGTAGATGTTCTAAGAAATGTTATGTTTGAGACTCTAATGATTACATATGAAGCAATTAAGCTTGAAAAATGACTTTACAACGCTATGATATATGTTCTTCGGGGAGCAGGGAATAGTTTTCTTGCGTGCTAATAATGAAAAGATCACCCAATTGTCTTCCTGACTCACTGGTAGTTTACTTGAGAGCCTTGACATGTCTATTCCTACAGCTTCCATATAATTACTAAATAGGAATTTGAACCTCTGTGCATTTAATAGCTACCACTTACAATCTTTATATCTCTGGGGAATTGACCTAATCTCTCTGAAGTTATTTTTGCCTGTAAGAATGGATCATTATTCATTCAAAATTCCATTGGATGGTAGTGAAGCTGAAATAAAACCAAGTGTGAAAGGTGCCTGGAGCGTAATAGGTGCTCAATAAATGGTAACCTGTAAGATCGAAAAGCAAGGGGAATTTGAGAGGCATTCCCAAGAACGTCTTTAAAAATGGCTCCAACTATCACATTCACCCTCTCTACTAAATTTTAAGGATGACCTGGCAATAATCTTGGTACATGAAAGAGAGTCCCAGAGGTCTTCAATAGGAACGGTTTTGAGACAAGACAGATAAAGGTGATCCAAAAGTGCATTACCTCAAGCATCCTAGGTTCCAGAATTGTTTTGCCAAATGGGTGACAAGTTCATGAGCAGGATCGAGAGCAAAAAGCAGTATGCCCCAGTTTCTCTCCAGACCTTTATTCACACCCACCTGACACCACCAAAGCACGACTTTCACTGTCCCTGAAGGAAACCAGCTTGTGCTGGGCATACCGGATGGGTCCTGAGTTACACAGCTGGGGAGGTTTAAGGTATGCCACGTGTTAGTACCACTTGTTCAAGTTCTGGCCAGATTTCCATACAATACTCAGCTGCTCTAATAGAAAGTGAATTCCCAGGTTCTTACAAGGGCATGTGTAGTCTGAGAGTTTTCAATACACCAAATGTGGGTTTGGGGAAAGCTTACCAGACCAACTCATTAAGAGCTCAAAATTAGTGGACTACATACAAGAGAAGAATCTATAATGTTTTAATGATTAAAATAATGCTGATTAAAATTAATCTCATCATTTTGGGGCACCTGGGTGGTTCACTCGGTTAAGTATCTGTCTCTTGATTTTAGCTCTAGTCATGATCTCACAGGTTGTGAGTTTGAGTCCCGAGTCTGGCAGTATGCTAACAGCGAGGAGCCTGCTTGGGATTCTTTCTCTCCCTCTCTCCACTCCTCACTTGCTTATACACTCTCTCTCTCTCTCAAAATAAATAAACTATAAAAAAAAGCACTTTAAAAACATGAAATTAATTATTTTTATCACCATATATATACATATATATGTATATATATACATGTGTATACATATATATACATACATATACATATATGTGTATGTATGTATACATATATGTATGCATGTATATATACATACACATATATGTATATATATGTATATACATGTATATATATATACACATATATTGTATACACATGTATACATGCGTATATATACCTATATATTGTATACAATATATAGGTATATATATTGAACCGGCAAAGATTTAAAAAATAACCACCAACCACCAGTGTACCAAAGAATATAAGGATGAGATGGACAGAAATTCCACCAGCAGCAGTGGTAATAAAGTACAATGTAGACTTTCTAAACCAATGTGGAAATACGTAGCAAGATTATTAAAATAAGCTTATAATTTTTGACCTTAAAGCCACCTAATGGAATATCTGTCCTAACAAAGAAAACAAATATGGCCAGAATTGCATATGGAGTTAGTTATCACACTGTTATTTATACGGATGAGTCCATCACAAATGGAACTGCCCTAAATGATCTATAACAAGGAAATGGTTACATATACCAAGATATTGCCATAGATTAGGAAGCCATTAGAAGTCATGTTTTCAAAGAATAGGTAGACATGGAAAAATAAGAACGATGTAAGATAACTAGGAAGGAAACCCAAGTCCGATCGTACACTGTCTTGAATGCACCCTTCTGTATTTTCCACATTTTCTTCAGTGACTATAGCTTCCTTTTATATTTAGAAAAGGAACAATTAACATTAATACCAACCAAACAACCTCAGCTGAAATTCACTAATAGGCTATTTAAATAACCTGTAGCAATATCACTACTGATAGTATTTTTGCAAGCAAATCACACTGTCCTTTAAATTGCAGCTAATTAAAATATCAAGCTAGAGGCCAAAAAGATCTTGATATGAACGGAAAAAATGATTGTCTTTTTAAATTTTTTTGGTCCATATTGCTTTATCTAAGCAAACTGAAAAGTGCCCAAAAAGCCATATGGGAGATGTACTTCTTCACAGCTGCAAGGGAAACATTTGCAGAACAGAAAACACCAGAAATCACAATATATTCTTAGTCATAGTAGAATGGAAAGCACATGAAATATTTAAAACATGGAGTTGAGATTTCATTTTTAAATATTTTAATTGCCAGTACAGAACGGTTCTAGTTTATTTCTGAGCTTCGGAGATTAGCAGCAAGGGGGGGTGGGGCTGGTGGAGAGGTAGGGGAAGAATGGACAAAAAAAAACAAGAGCCATTAGAAGTGAAAACAACCCCTAACAAACGGCAAAGACAAATTAACGTTTTCTTTAGCTGAATTGTGTATTGTTCCTTGCATCAGTTTTGGTGCCATAAAACGCGGCACGCTTTATGCTGTGTGTTCTCTCAGAAAAGCCAAACAGAAACCAGTCATCATGGTTTCGAGAGAGAGCAGGGCTTCCCCTTTCTCATGTTACAACAACACAGTCTCCACTTGGGCTGGGGAGCGTATCATATATCATAAATCACTCTCAGAGAGATATTTGGCAGGCATTCAGCCCCCCAGGCTATGCAACAACGGTACAGTATGGAAAATTTTTAAGGTGGAATCTTGATTTTGTAACGTAAAGACTTAATAGCACCTCAAAACATTTTACTGCTTCCTGGTACATACACACACAAAAAAGCCAAGAAAGCAGAATTCTCCATATGGTTTTTGGTTTTATAGGATATATACACAATAAGCCATACAACTGTAAACCTGGAGGGCGTTCTCTTGCCTTTGTTAATTCCACGCCAGCGAAAATGAAAAAATAAAATTAGAGAGTTTGATCCTAACTCAGCCCCTGAAAGAGTCAAGTCACCCGCAACTTCTAGAATCTGCTTTTTAACTCTCCATGCCCCCCGACGGTTCACCATTCGACACCTTTGTGGAAACTGGGGGAGCAGCAGGAGGAGGGGGCTGGGGACAGATTTTATTGTAAGATAATCACATGCTGTCGAAGACACTGTCAGGGGTTTCAACAGGAAGGCTTATAAGTTGATGAGGGTCTGAGAAACCCCAGTAGAGTCCTTCTCCTGATTCCAGGCGTCAATCCGAGTTTTCCAGGGCCCTGAGCGTGCACTCCCACCTTCTCAAATGTTGCACACCATTTCAGACTCGCACGTTCTTCTTCAGGAGCCTCTTTCAACAAATCAGGCATTTTTTGAAATTGCAAACTGCGTTTAACCCCTAAGCCGCATCATCACAGCAGATACCAAGGGGCCCTTTGGAACACGGCAGCTCCCGGCAAAGCCACTGCTGCGAGGCCGGGAGAGCCCCTCCGTGAACGGAGGGGTTAACTCCACGGGTCCCGGGACGTGCCCGAATGTTCTCAGTGCTCTCGGGTTGAGTAATTCTTAGAAGGGCTAAATAGAAACCGGGGGAAATGCGGACTGTGCGGTATGGCATTGAGCTCTCTGCGGAAAAACAATGCATGGAAAAACAAAAGAAAGAAACTGAATAAACCCTTTCTGGAGTTTAAAATAAATCGCTGCTTTTGTTGTTGTGGTGGTGGTGGTTGTTCACAAATTAGCCATAGTTCAGACAGGCTAAATATAAAACTTTCAATGCGGTTTATTTAGAGTTTTTCTGAACAATCCCAATCAATCTGAAGAAGAAAATTAAAGCAAATGGAGACAAAAGGGGGGAGGGGTAGCGAGGGTATGTGTGGATGCTAATCAAAAACCAACTTATACTTTGAGTAAGTTATTCATTTCCATCCCCTCCCCCACCCTGTTGTCACCGATCAGTTCATTCTGGAGATTCAGCTACTTCCCCACCACCACCATCTCAGGCTTCCTACTGATAAAGTCGGAGGCTTGCTGCCCCCGCCCTCCACAGGCACTTGAGAACCTGCCGTCAGGTTCAAGACTTGACCTCCTAACCACTTAGAGAAGAAAAAAAAAAAAAAAAACCAAATTGCAAGGAAGCCCTGGGGAATGGTCCTGCCCAAGACTGACACATCTCATGTCCTTCACCCACCTCTATTTGCCCACCTCTTAAATTAGTGGTTCTCGGCCTGGGCTGCAAATTAGCATCCTCTGGGAAGCATTTAAAAATTTCCAAAGCCCAGGCTGCATCCCAGACCAATTATATCAGAATCTCTGTGGGTGGAACAGAGGCATCAGTATTTTTGAAAGCTCCCCAGGAGATTCCAGGTGGAACCAGAGTGAACTGAGTCTTGCCCTCCTCCAAGAAACTGTCCCGTTGAAGTTAGGAGCGAGGTTCCTAAAGTTACATACACGGTCACGTTTTCTCTTTGTTTAACAGGCCTCAAGGACTTCCTTAATGCCCAGAGGAAAATATTCCAAAACCTTCCTGGCCTCCATGGCCTTCTCTAGCTGTACTTCCTGCCAATCCCTGCCTCCACACTCACCAACCCAACCAGACGGAACGGTGTGAACCCTCATGTGCCCGCATCCTAGCCTCGAAACCGGCCACTCTGTTAGCCTGGAAGATTCTCTTGCCGCCTGCCCAGGGCCTTCTCCTCATCCGCCTTTGGATTCAAGTCTGGTGCCTATCCTTAGGAAGTCACAGGCTGGGATCGCTTTTCACCACCACTAGTATGCCCTCCAAACCCTATTGGGTGTTAAACCATTGACAGCAAAGTAGATTCCTTGTCTACCATCACGTCCTTGGCGGCCAGTTCAGCCCCTGACCCACTCCGAAAGCACAGAATGAACAGAGGCTGAGTGGGCCAAGCCAGCTCTACCCAGGAAACTTCACCTTCCAGTTCAACGGTATATTATCCCTAGCCGAGAATCTTCTGGAGTATTCGAATTGTTTCGGTAGAATCCAACCTGATTTCCCTGCGGGGCATACGAACGGTCCACGTCCTGAAGCTCCAGGGGACCGACACCGATAGGCAGCCGCAAGAGGACAGCAGTTAGATTTGGGTGTCAGGAGTCACAGGGCCTTGCGGGCTCCCTCCCAAGGGGGTAAAAACCTCTGCTGCGTTGGTCAAGAATCGAATAATTTTGGGGCGGCTTGCAGGACTCCCAACCAAGCTTTTGTTTGGTGGATTCTCACTGAAGAAGATAGAAACTGCCCCCAGATGTAATGGAGCATGGGAAGAGATTTAGCCCATCAAATCTTTCTCTGCCTTTGTGACAGCCTGGGGTTCAGCATCAATGGCAGGAGCGTGAAGGTAAATAAAGGCCGGCCATTGATTCTGAAAGCCCTGCTCGCAGCAGCCCCATTGCTAGCCCCAGGAGCTGAGGAGAGGTGGATGGCTGACAGAATGTTCCCCAGGTGATTTACTGAAAGCCTAAAGCCAAGCGGGTGGGAGAGGGCCTTCTTTGCGGGTCAGGAAGAGAGGGAGAGGCGAAGAAAGAAAGGAGGAAAGGGGGAAAGGAAAACAGGAGGGGGAAAACGCAAGATTTTACCTGCCTTGTCCCTGGGATCAGCGAGGTGCCCTAGCCAAGCCCGGAGGCCAAAAATGAAAGAGTTTACAGAGGAAGAGAGTACAGAATAACAGAGGGGAGGGAGCCAACGGGCATGAAATCTGCCCCCAGCCCCTAGGGAGTATTTTAGTCTCATTTTACAGATAAAGGCAAGTGCAACAGAAGGGAGTTCACACAGCTGCACCATTGTGTGCATCCAGTAAGTAACAGAAATGAAGGAAAGAAAAGATGGTTCTGAAGAGTGAAAAGGTGTCAAGGTGAGGGGAGAAAGGAACGCACAGGAAGAGGGGAGAGGAGGGAAGGCAGGTGGGATAGAGCAGGAAGGTAATTTAGCAGACTGAGCTCAGCGGGGGCAGGGACATTCCGCAGACATTTCACCTAAACCCCACGCGGCCCCAGGACCTTCCCTGAGTATATGCACCTTTCTTGGGCCCAGGCCCAGGAGCCCAGCTGCTACCTGGCCAGGCTGGATTCTTACTGCATGAAATTGCAGAAACAGCTTCAGGAGGTGAATTCTGCGTCAAGTGTTCCTGGCTCACCCTTCGGGAGACTGCAGAGAGCATCTGAGAAGGCAGAAGACGACAAGGCGAAAAGAACCTGCCGTCTTACTTGTGCCCCAGGCCTCCTAGAGAAAGTACGTCCAGGCCCCCATAAAACGGAGACAAGAGGTCTTTCTAAGCCCACACACACGCCCCAAACACACACTGCTGGGCTAACCGCGGCCTCCTGGCCAGAAGGCAACAGAAGACCCAGTGAAATCTGCATGGCCATCAGTGTGGCTTGGGATTCTTTTGGCGTACGCTTGTGGGTTTTGAATGCTAACCTGAGTCCGAAGAACCCCCTTTCTTGTCTTCTTCTCTTACGTGTTGACACATACGGGTCACAGCTTCAGAGAGAATCTGGCCGGCCGGGCGGGAAGGATAAATTCAGGCTGGAGGTGAAGAGCCCACAGATCTCTCACGTTCCTCTTTTCGGCTCTCAGCCATCGTTTTTCAACAGGTTCACATAACGTGCCAGCCCGACCACAGGGAGCTCCTAAAGCATAGCTCTTCGCTCTGGGAATGTTACTAAAACAACGAAAACAAGTTGTAACCGGGTACCCAGATATATCAGGTATTGTGAGGCTAATCATATCAACTATAACAATAATAACACATTTTGTATAGCACTCAACATTTCACAGATGGTTTTCACACATGTTATTTGAATGTCATTGTCACTAGCGATCTTAAGTGCTATGTGGGGCAAATATTTCTCCCCATACCTAGATCAACAATCTGAGGTCCAGACGGGTTAAGACATTTGCCCAGGTTCCCATGATTATTAAGAAAAGGGCATGAAATGGAGACATCCAGCCTTGAGTTTCCTGCTCTCTCCACCACAATGCCGATTTTAATACATTTATCTCTCTGTTGAGAAAAAATTTCTCACTGTCATTCCCACTGAGCGGTAGTATTTCCCGTTCCTAGAGTTTAAAGGGGGAAAAAAAAAACCAGATTCATGTTTGTTTTTGTTTTGCTTCTCGAACAGAACGTGAACAGGCTATTGTCTTGCTTGAAAAGCATCTTTGCTTCAAACTAAATATCACATCATTTCCTTCAAGCAGGAAGTTCTGAAGAGCTCTGAGTCATGAGGATATGGAGAAAAGATCCAAAGACATCCCCACCCCAGGGGCCCTAACTTACTAACTTACTAAAATGAACTGATCCTTTTAAACAATCCAAAGGCTACTGATCAGCCCTACTCTTTTCCAACCTTCCCAACAGGGGAGTAAATTGTTCTTTTTCTTTTCTGAATGTTTATTTCTGTTATTTTTATTCTCATCATTGACTATTTGCTGACCGCATGTGCTGGCTGATTTCTAAAGCTGTGTTTATAATTCTCACAAAACCCTATCCCCCAGGAATGCCTCGTCTGCTAGAGCAGGTGGGTTTTGTCCGCGTGCATTTTGCTGGTGCATAACGTATTTTCATTGTAATTGTTTCAGTGTAGGTTCTGCTTAAAATAGCATTTCGTTGTTATAAAGGCTTACTTGGGTGTCCTCCTCAAAACTGGAAAGGAGTGAAAAAACAAGGCACAGGGGTCTGCGTGCCAGGGAATTCTGGCCAGCGCACAGCTCCTTCCGTATGCGGCCACTGAGGGAATCCCCTGAGGGTGGGGACTGTCCTTTATCCATATCAAGGATGTGCAATGAAGCCAGGCAGCCCTCAATCCCAACCAACTCTGTCACCCCACTAGGTTTGATCTAGGTTAAGGCATGGAACTTCTCTGGAACTCAGTTTCCTCATCTGGAACATCAGCTTTGCAGAAGTATCGTGAAGATTGAGTAAAACAAAGACTATGTAAATTCTGGCACAGTGAAAGCATTCGAAAAATACTACCCCCCTGCCCCATTATTCTTCTTGGCAACGCCACAAGGCAAGCACTCAGTTATTTGCTTGCTAATGTTCTCAGTATGTCAAACCCCTGCTTTGAATTTTTTTTTTATCTCTTAATTTACATAAACAAAGAAAATGATATAAAAATGAGGCCAGAGGGTACTAGATACAATAAGAAAATGTAGGGTGTGGAATTGAGGCAGAGAGCAGCACAGGGCACAGGCTGGCCCGACTTTAAGCTCCTTTTAAGGTTCTAGATACAGGCAGTGGATTGTTATCATCTTGGGTGCTTTTTTTGTCTTGAAAAATGGCAGTTATAAAGCATAAAGTAAAATGAGTGACATGAGCTAACCTCATGACTCAGAGCTCTTCATACCCCGAGTACCTCCTTTCACACCGATCTATTATATAATTAGCACCAAATATTTAAGACAAAATGTTTCAAATTATTTTTGTCACAGCATGTTTAAAGTAGGGAAAAATTAGAAACAACGTAAATGTCCAAACATCGGAGTATGACTATATACATTATAATGACTCATACCATGGAATACTGTGTGGCCGTTACAAGGCGGGTCTGTATTTACTGACATGGAAAAAATGGTCATAACGGTAAATGAAAAGTGCAGGTTACAGACACACCCGTACATAGAAAAAGAACGCTTCTTAAAATGTATTTATCGGTTAACTGGCATGAGATTTCTGGCAGAGTATAGAGCAAATGATTTTCCTCCGGGTGATGGATGTAGGGTGAGTGAACTTGGTTTTTTTCCTTGTTATTTCTGAGTATTTTCTACTTCATCAGTAATGTTTGTTGCTTCTGCGATTCCAAAAAGAGGGATGAGGCCGCACAACTATTTTTAAGTAATTAAATATTTGTCTATAGCTTCTCATTCCTGTTTGCCAGGCTTTGAGACAAGGCAGCCTGAATCATCTGAATCATTTATTTTGGTCACCAGCATTTCATTGTTTCTCTCTCTCTCTCTCTCTCTTTTTAATTTTTGAGAGACAGAGACAGAGCAAGAGGAAAGGAGGGGCAGAGAGAGGGAGACAGAGGATCTGAAGCAGGCTCCAGGCTCTGAGCTGTCAGCATAGGGACCAACACGAGGCTCGAACCCATGAACCGTGAGATCATGAGCTGAGGTGAAGTCAGCTCAACCGACTGAGCCACCCAGGTGCCCCTCATTGTCTCTCTTAAATATACATTTGACATTTTATATTATATATAAATATATTTAGGTATTTGCAGTGAACCTGATTTTTGTGATATAATTGCTATAAAAGTGCTAACATAGTGAGCTATTCATAGAGATACAGTAGCTAGTGAAGCAATGAAATCAGCAAACCTTAACAGCACTCACATGTAGAACATTTAAAAATTTCAAAACCAAGCAACTATGTTTAGGTAGAGTGGCTAAAAATATAACCATAATCACAATAGAAATAAAATCTATCTCTAAAGTTCAAGGGAGCCCAGGCAAAGTATTGGGTAAGGTCTACCTGCCTTTCAAAGGACAGATAATTCCTATAATGTATAAATGCTTCCAGACCATATAAAAAGATGGAAAGCTTCCCAGCTCAATACAAAAATCTAGCACAATCCTTACATCAAAATATGTAAGGACATTTATGGAAATGTATACAGAAAGACTTGGAAGGATACACTTCAACTAGGTCAATCTCATTTATGCGCAGAGAGGAAAAAATCTTAAAGTATCAGAAAATTCAATCCAGTTTTGTATGATAGCAATCACAATGAAATAAGACTTTCTCAGAAACACAGGGATAGTTCAACATCAAGAAACCTATCCCTATAATTCCATGAAATTGATAGATCGAAGGAGAAATTTTTAAATTACCTACATAAATGGATAAAAATTATTTAATTCAAGAAAAAGGGGGGTTTTTTAATCTCAACAAGAAAAGATACATAATTAAAACTGGATTATACAAAGTGACGTCACCAAGATGGCCATCAAGGTCGTCCCTGACTTTGCTCCTTCTCACAAGAAGAACAACTAGCATCCATTCAAACACAAGACACCATTGAAAGGATCCTAGCACGTGGGGTAAGGCTGAAGGACCTCCAGTACCTCGGAGACCAAGACAGACTGCATTAAAAGGGTAAGAGGAGTGGCTACATATTGACCACATTGCCTTCCCCTAGGATGACACATCACCACACAGATTGGTCTCTCCCAAGCTGCCAATTCTTCCAGTAGGGGAAAAAAAGTCCAAGAGGACAATCAGCCTCTCCCAGCATTGTAGGTTGCTTCGTGGGAGCCCCCTACTCTTAGCTCACAATAAAGGGATTACAGGGGGATGTGCAGGGCATAGCCACTGGGAATTGACGGTGACAGAGAAGGGAGGAGGGACGTGAGACGATCACCACATGGATTTTGTTACACTGAGTTCATACTTGCAGTGCCCAAGCAGTATTCTCAACCAGTGGCTTTGCTCATCTCCAGAATCAAATCCAGAGAACCTAAGCAGAGCACATGGGAAGGTGACTAGCCCACCCAACACCGCTAAGTACAGTGGCACTGGAACGGAAGGCACAGCCATGGCTTTCTCCAACTGCAGAGCGAAACTCAGTGGCCTTACCGGACCAAGGAATTCAGAGCACATTCAGGCCTCATTAATTCAGGCCCTCAAACAATGAACCGTACAGGCTCTGGGCCCTGACTTGATGTCTTGAAAAGGCAGAGAAGCTAATTGTTAACCCCATCTTCTACTAAAACAGTACCCCCATCCTGACCATCCAATAAGTCTGACCAGAAAATTTAGACAACTGCAGAGCCTATCCTACAACCTCACTTGGGTAAAGAACTAAGCGAGCAGTCCTATTCAACTGCTCTCAGCCAGCGCTACACACCCTCATCCCCATCCTCAGAGTTCAAACAGTTGCGCCATCCAAAAATAGACCATAATAGCAGACCCCACATGCCCAAAGACGTTATCAGCACACACGCAAACCCAAACTGAGCAGACTGGTGAAGGACTGTCTCTGCCAAAGTACCTACTTTACTTTACCTACTGCACCATTACTCAACTGTGCGGGTACCAACAAAAGGAATCAAGGATCATGAAAAATCAGATAAATATGGCAAACTGAAGGAAACTGTAAAATGCCAACAATTAATCCTAAAGAAAAGGAGACGTACATATTGTCAGATAAGAATTCAGAATAATCCTGGTTTAGTGAACGACAAGACAGACAAGTAAATGAAGTTAGGGAAACAAGGCATGAATGAAACAAGAGGTTTGACAAGGAAATAGCAATCATGAAAAATAAATAAATAAATAAATCCTGGAGTTGAAAAAGACAATAACTGAACTAAAGAATTCAATAAAGAGTTTCAAAAATGATCCAACCATGCTGAAGAAAAACAAACAAACAAAAACCCAAAAAACAGCAACTCGGAGAATGAGGGATTCGAAATTATACAATCAGAGGAGCAAAAAGGAAAAAAAAAAAAAAAAGAATGAAAAAGAGTGAAGAAATCCTAAGGGAATTAAAGAACACAATGAAAATAATTCCAGGAGAAGAGAAAGCAAAAGGGACAGAAATTATATTTGAAGCAATAATGGCTGAAAACTTTCAAATCTGGAAACAGAAAGCAACACCCAGATCCATGAGACCCAAAGGATTCCAAATAAATTGAACCTGAGTAAGGCTATGTCAAAATACAGCGTAACTAAATTGTCAAAAGTCAAAAACAAAGAATTTTAAGAGCAGCAAGAGAAAAGAGGGAGGGAAGTTACATACAAGTGAACCCCCACAAAACCATAAGTGGATTTCTCAACGGAAACTTTCAGAAACTGAAAGAAAATAACTCTCAACCAAGAATTTTATACCTGACAAAGTTATCCTTCAGAAGTGAGGAAGGGGTAAAAACTTTCCCAAACAAACAAAAGCTGAAGGAGTTTGCTACTATCAGACTTGCTTTACAAGAAATGAGTGGAAATAAAAGAACACCAATTAATATCATAAAAACATACAAAAGTAGCCTAACTATTATAAACAAGGTAAATATATACTTATGGATCTGAAATATAGTAATAGTGGGGCACAACTCAAACTCTAGCTTAAAAGATAAAAAAAAGAAACCTACATAGAAAAAATAAATATAAATGCAATGGTCTGTTATTAGTTACACAATATAAAAAAATGTAAATTGTAATCACAATAATATAAAATGTGAGAAAGAGAAGAAATAAAAGTGTAAAGTATACAAATTCTATTCAAATTAGCCCATTATCAGATTAAAACAGAGTGTTATAAGTTTTAGATTTCTTATGTAAGCACCATGGTAACGGCAAGGGAAAATCTTATAACAATAACACAAGAGAACACAATAAATATGTCAAAGAACACTAGTACCAAAAGACTTCAAAAAACAAAACAAAACAAAACAAAAGATAGCAGGATAAGAAACAAGGAACAATGGATCTACAAAATAACCAGAAAACAGTTAACAAAATGGCAATAAGCACATACTTATCAATAATTACTTTAAACATTAATGGAATAAATTTTCCAATCAAGGAACATAGAATGGCTGAATGGACAAAATAATAATAATAATATCCAACAATATGCGGCCTACAAGAGACTTATTTCAGCCTGAAAGATAGACATAGACTAAGAATGAAAAGACAGGAAAAGACATTTGGAGCAAATGGTAACCAGAAGCAAACAAATAAACAAACAAAAAAAAGTAGAGGTAGCTATACCTATACCAGACAAAATAGACTTTAAGTTAAAAGTGGTAAAAAGAAACAAAGAAGGTCTTTATATAATGATACAGAAGAGGTCAGTACATCAAAAAGATATAACAATTCTAAGTTTTATATCAGAGCCAAACATCAGAGCTAACAGATATGTACAGAACATTTTATCCAATAATAACACAATACACATACTTCTCAAGCACATATGGAACATATTCTAGGATAGATTATATGTTAGGTCACAAAATGAATTTTAGCAAATTCAAAAAAGACTAAAATCAAACCAAGTATCTTCTTTGAACACAACAGCATGAAACTAGAAAACAAAAACAAAATTCACAAATACATGGAAATTAAACAGCAGTGTCTTGAACTACCAATGGATCAAAGAAGAAGTTGAAGGGAAAATAAAAATTTCTTAAGACAAATGAAGATGGAAACATAACATGTCAGAACTTAATGAAATGCAGCAAAAGCAGTTCTAAGAGGGAAGTTCATAGCAAGAAACATTCACCTTAAGAAGCAAGAAAGATCTCAAACAATTTAACTTGACATATGCAAGCACTAGAAAAAGAAGAATAAACTGGTCCCAAGGTTAGCAGGAGAAAAGAAATAATAGATTAAAACAAAAGTAAATGGCATAGAGAGCAGAAAAATAGAAAAGAATGGGGCGCCTGGGTGGCGCAGTCGGTTAAGCGTCCGACTTCAGCCAGGTCAAGATCTTGCGGTCTGTGAGTTCGAGCCCCGCGTCAGGCTCTGGGCTGATGGCTCGGAGCCTGGAGCCTGTTTCCGATTCTGTGTGTGTGTCTCTCTCTCTGCCCCTCCCCCGTTCATGCTCTGTCTCTCTCTGTCCCAAAAATAAATAAACGTTGAAAAAAAAAATTTAAAAAAAAAAAATAAAAAAAAAAGAGAAAAGATTAACCAAGCTAAGTTAGTTTTTTGAAAAGATAAAAATGACGAACCTTTAGTTAGACTAATGAGACAAAAAAGAGAAAAGACCCAGATCAACAAAATTATAGATGAATAAGGAGATATTACAACTAATACCACAGAAATTCAAAGGAGCATATGAGGCTACTATGAATAAGTATACACTAAAAAACTGGATGACCTAGAAGAAATGGAAAATTTCTTAGAAACATACAACATACTAAGACTGGCTCAAGAAGAAATAGAAAATCTGAATAGACGAATTACCAATAAGGAAATTGAAACGGTAATGGAAAATCTCCCAATGAAGAAAAGCCCATGACCAGATGGCTTTACTGGTGATTTTCACTAAACATTTAAAGAATTAACACCAATTCTTTTCAAATTCTTCCAAAAAATTGAAGAGGAGGGAACATTCCCAAATTCATTTTAAAAGGCCAGCATTATCCATATATCAAAACCAGAGAAGGACACTAGAAAAGAAAACTATGCCACCAGGAAAATATCCTTGGTGAATATAGATGTAAAAGTTCTCAATAAAACACCAGCAAACTGAGTCAACAGCATAGTAAAAGCATCATTTACCATGATCAAGTGGGATTTGTCCCTGGGATACAATGATGTTTCAACATACACAAATTAATTACTATGATATACCACATTAATAGAATAAAAGACTCATACAATAATTTTAATAGAATGCAGAAAAAGCATTTGACAATATTCAACTTTCATTCATAATAAAATCTCTCAACAAAGTATATATAGTGAGAACATACTTCAATATAACAAAGGCCATATATGACAAGTGCACAACTAATATCATATCAAATGAAGAAAAGCTGTTTCTTCTAAGATCAGGAACAAAACAAGAGTGCCCATTTGTACCACTCCTATTCAACACACTACTGGAAGTCTTAGCTACATTAATCAAGCAAGAATAAAAAAGATACCAGAATTGGAAAGGAAGAAGTAATTGTTTCTATTTGCAGACAGCATGATTTTATACATTTAAAACCTTAAAGACTCAAGCAAGAACTATTATATTCAACAATGAATTCAGTAAATTTGCAGGGTACAAAATTAACATACAAAAATCAGTGGCACTTCTATACAGTAACAATAAAATTTCTGAAAAAGTAATAAAGAAATCTATCAGATTTACAATAGAATCAAAAGCAATAAAATACTTGGAAATAAATGTAACTAAAAAGGTGAAAGATGTCTACAATGAAAACTAGAAGGCACTGATGAAAAACATCAAAGAAGACACAAAGCAATGGAAAGGTATTCTATATCCATAGATTGGAAGAATGAATATTGTTAAAATGTCAACGCTACCAAAAGCCATCTATACATTCAATGCATTCTCTATCAGGATTCTAATGGCTTTTTTACAGAAGTAGGAAAAACACTTCTATAATTTACATGGAACCACAAAGACCTTGAATAGCTGAAGAACTCCTGAGAAAGAAGGATAAAGCAGGCTGTATCACGCTTCCTAATTTCAAGCTATACTATAAAGCTATCGTCATCAAAATAATATAGTACTGCATAAAAACAGACAAATAGAATGGAATCAAGAGCTCAGAAATAAACCCAAGAAGGGGCACCTTGGTGGCTCAGCCGGTTAAGCGTCTGACTTTGGCTCAGGTCGTGATCTTGTGGTTTGTGAGTTCGAGACCCACATTGGGCTCTGTACTGACAGCTCGGAGCCTGAAGCTGCTTCAGATTTTGTGTTTCACTCTCTCTGCCCCTCTCCCACTTGCACTCTGTTTCTCTCTCTCTCAAAAAATAAACAAGCAAACAAACATTAAAGATTTTTAAATACAAAAATAAATTTAAAAAATTAAACCCAAGCATACAGTCAATTAATATATGATAAGGGAGCCAAGAATACTCAATAGAGAAAAGACAGTCTCTTAAATAAATGCTGTAATAATTCAATATTCACATGTAAAGGAATGAAACTGAGCCCATATGTTATACCAGTCCTAAAAATGAATCCAAAATGGATTAAAGACTTAAATATAAGACCTGGACACATGACTCCTAGAAGAAAACAAAGGAAGAAACTCCTTGAATGGGTCCTGGTAAATCTATGCAATGGGAAAAATATTTGCAAACCATATATGTGATAAGGGGTTAATATCCAAACATATAAAGAATCATACAACTCATTAGCAAAAAAAAGAAATAATAATAATAATAATATCTCAATTTCAAAATGGGGAAAGGACCCTAATAGACATTTCCCCAAAGAAGATATGTAAACAGGCAACAGCTACACGAAAAGATGTTCAACATAACTAGGCATTAGGGAAACGTACATTAAAACCACAATAAGATATCATCTCACAACTGTTAGAATTGCCATCTTCAAAAAGGCAAGAGGTAACAAAACCTGGCATGGATGTGGAGAAAAGGAACCTTTGTGCACTGCTGGTAGAATTGTAAATTCATGTAGCAACTATGGAAAACGGTATGGAGGATCCTCAAAAAAACTAAAAATAGGACTACCACATGATCCAGCAATTCCAATTCTGGGAAATATCCAAAGGTAACAGAAACACTAATTTGAAAAGATACTTGTACCCCCGTGTTCATATAAGAATTATTTACAACAGCCAAGGAAACAACCTAGTTGTCCATGGGCAGATGAATGGATAAAAAACGTTGTGAGATATGTATGTAATATATGAATTTATTCAGCCATAAAAAAACACAAGGAAATCCTACTGTTTGTAGCAACATGGATGGACCTTGAAGGTATATGTTAAGTGAAATAAGTCAGACAGAGAAAGGCACACGGTATGATTTCACTTAATTGTGGAATCTAAAAACACAAATAAAACAAACAAAAGCAAAAAAAAAACCCCACAAACTTGTAGAAAAAGAGATCAGGCTTGTGGTAACCAGAGGCCAGGGAGATGGTTTGGGGGTATAGTGACAGGAGTAATTGGAGGAAAGTGGTCAAAAGGTACAAACTTCCAGTTATGAGATACGTAAGTATTAGAGGTATGATCACCAACATAATGACTATACTAGCACTGCTGTGTGGTCTATAGGAAAGTTGTAAAGAGAGTAAATCCTAAGAGTTCTCATCACAAGGAGAAAATTTTTTCCTTTGTTCTTTTCTTTGCTCTTTTCTTTTTATTGTATCTGTATGAGAAGATAGATGTTAACTGAACCTATTGTGGTAATCATTTCACAATATATGTGAATCAAATCATCATGCTGTATGCCCCAGACTTACCAGTGATGTATGTTAATTACTTCTCAATAAAACTGGAAAAATTCCATGTAATGCAAGATTGCACAATTAGATTAATGAAATAGAATAGAGAGTTCTAGAGATAGACTCATGTCAATGGAAATTTAATATACAAAATGCTATATTCCACAACAATGGAAAGAACTAAATTATTAAACAAAATCATGTTGAAATAATTTTCTATTTACTGGCCACCTATTTAGGAAAAAAATTAAGTTATACTCTTAATTCCTATTATACTCAAAAATAAATTCCAGATGACTAAATATACATACACACAAACACACACACATACACAAACCAAAAAGCAAAAACTCTTAACAAAACAATAAAAGTATTAGAAAAGTACATTGGAAAACTTTTTATAGACATCATAAAGAACAAAAAAAAATGAAAAATTAAAACTTAATGAAAAAATTATATTAATAAATTAAAGTGTGTGTAAGAGACTGGAAAAAAATATTTGCAACATATTTAAAGGACAAGGGATAAAGATCTATAAAATATAGAGATGTTAGAAATCAATAACAGACTGAAAGCAGTGTGGAGGTTCCTCAGAAAATTAAAAATAGACCTACCCTATGACCCAGCAATAGCACTGCTAGGAATTTATCCAAGGGATACAGGAGTACTGATGCATAGGGGCACTTGTACCCCAATGTTCATAGCAGCACTCTCAACAATAGCCAAATTATGGAAAGAGCCTAAATGTCCATCAACTGATGAATGGATAAAGAAATTGTGGTATATATACACAACGGAATATTATGTGGCAATGAGAAAAAATGAAATATGGCCTTTTGTAGCAACGTGGATGGAACTGGAGAGTGTAATGCTAAGTGAAATAAGCCATACAGAGAAAGACAGATACCATATGGTTTCACTCTTATGTGGATCCTGAGAAACTTAACAGGAACCCATGGGGGAGGGGAAGGGAAAAAAAAAAAAAAGAGGTTAGAGTGGGAGAGAGCCAAAGCATAAGAGACTGTTAAAAACTGAGAACAAACTGAGGGTTGATGGGGGGTGGGAGGGAGGGGAGGGTGGGTGGTGGGTATTGAGGAGGGCACCTTTTGGGATGAGCACTGGGTGTTGTATGGAAACCAATTTGTCAATAAATTTCATATATATATAAAAAAAAAAAAGAAATCAATAACAGACAATTAACCATACTATTTAACATGGTACTGGAAGTCTTATCCTCAGCAATCAGACAACAAAAAGAAATAAAAGCATCCAAACTGGCAAGAAAGAAGTCAAATGTTCAGTATTTGCAGTTGATATGATACTCTATGTAGAAAACTCAAAAGACCCCACCAAAAATATTGCTAGAACTAATACGTGAATTCAGCAAAGTCACAGGATATAAAATCAACACACAGAAATCTGTTGCATTTCTATACACAAATAACAAAGCAGCAGAAAAAGAAATCAAGGAATTGATCCCATTTGTAATTGCACCAAAAACAGTACGATACCTAGGAATAAACCTGTCCAAGGAGGTAAAAGATCTGTACTATGAAAACTATAGAATACTTATGAAAGAAATTGAAGAGGACACAAAGAAACGGAAAAGCATTCCATGTTCATGGACTGGAAGAACAAACATTGCTAAAATGTCCATACTACCCAAAGCAATCTACACATTTAATGCAATCACTATCAAAATACCACCAGCACTTTTGGTAGAGCTAGAACAAACAATCCTAAAATTTGTATGGAACCACAAAAGATCCCGAATAGCCAAAACAAGTCTGAAAAAGAAAAACAAAACTGGAGGCATTATGTTTCTGGATTTCAAGCTATATTACAAAGCTGTAGTCATCAAGACAATATGGTACTAGCACAAAAACAGACACATAGATCAATGATGGAACCAAATAGAAAACCCAGAAATGGACCCACAAGTATATGGTCAACTCATCTTTGACAAAACAGGAAAGAATATCCAATTTTAAAAAGACAGTCTCTTCAACAAATGTTGTTGGGAAAACTGGGCAGCGACATGCAGAAGAATGAACCCGGACCACTTTCTTACACCATACACAAAAATAAACTCAAGATGGATGAAAGACCTAAATGTGAAAGAGAACACTATCAAAGACCTAGAGGAGAACACAGGCAGCAACCTCTTTGACCACGGCTGCACCAACTTCTTACTAGACACAAAACCAGAGGCAAGGGAAAGAAAAGCAAAAATGAACTACTGGGACTTCAGCAAAATAAAAATCTTCTGCACAGTGAAGGAAACAATCAACAAAACTAAAAGGCAACCTACAGAATGCAGGAAGATATCTGCAAGTGACATATCTGATAAAGGGTCAGTTTCTAAAATCTATAAAGAACTTATTAAACTCAACACCCAAAATACTAATAACCCAATGAAGAAATGGGCAGAAGACATGAAGGGACGCTTTTCCAAAGAAGACATCCAGATGGCTAACAGACACATGGAAAGATGCTCAACATCACTCATCATCAGGGAAATACAAATCAAAACCATGATGAGATACCACCTCACACCTGTCAGAATGGCTAAAATTAACAACACAAAGAACAACAGGTATTGGCAAGGATGCAGAAAAAGGATACCACCTCTTAAACTGTTGGTAAGAATGCAAACTGGTGCGGTCACTCTGTAGAACAGTATGGAGGTTCCTCAAAAAACTGAAAATAGAACTACCCTACAATCCAGCAATGGCATTACTAGGTATTTACCCAAAGGATACAAAAATACAGATTCGGAGGGATACATGCACCCTAATGTTTATAGCAGCATTATCAACAATAGCCAAACTATGGAGATAGCCCAATGTCCATCGACTGAAGAATGGATAAAGAAGATGTGGTGTGTATATGTGTGTGGTGTGTCTATATATATATATATATATATATATATATATGTATTTATATATATGTATAATGGAATATTACTCAGCTATCAAAAAGAATGAAATCTTGCTATTTGCAACAACATGGATAGAGCTAGAATGCATTACACTAAGCGAAATAAGGCAATCAGAAAAAGACAAATACCATAGGATTTCACTCATATGTGGAATTTAAGAAACAAAACAGATTAACATATGGGAAAGGGGGGAAAAAGAGGAGAGAGGGGAACAAGCCACAAGAGACTCTTTTTTTTAAGTTTATTTATCTTGAGAGAGAGAGAGAGAGAGAGCATGAGCAGGGTAGAGGCAGAGAGAGGGAGACAGAGAGTATCCCAAGCAGGCTCCATGATGCCAGCATGGAGCCTAGTGTGGGACTCTATCCCACAAACTGTGAGATCACAACCTGAGCCAAAAATCAAGAGTCAGATGCTTAACTAACTGACCCCCTCAGACACCCCAAGAGACTCTTAATGATAGAAAACAAACTGAAGGTTGATGGAGGGAGGTGGGTGGGGAATGGGCTAGATGGGGAATGGGTATTAAGGAGGGCATTTGTTATGATGCGCACTGAGTGTTTCACATGCACTCACTGAGTGTTTCTACCCCTGAAACCAATATAACTAAAATTTAAATTAAAAAAAGGCAATTCACAGAAAAAGAAATGAAAGGATATATGTAAATTATATATAAAAATATGTTCCACTTACCTGTTAACCAGTGAATTATTTTCTCACGCAACAGATTAGCCAATATTTACAAAATTGATAATACGCAGTGTTGATGAGGGTGTGAGGGAAAGTCATTTGTTGACTTGTTGATTTGTTGATGGGAGTGCGATTTGGAAAACCTAAACTCTGCCTCTGGAAGGCAATTTGCAGTATGTACCTAACTACATGGAATAACTATTTACTTGATCAGTTACATTGTTAGAGGTCTCTTTTATAAAAATACTCTCACATAATTACACAGAACTTAAACAACTGTCAATCAGTTTAAATACCTTTAATAATATTAATGGCATTTCTTTTTTTTTTTTTTTTCAACGTTTATTTATTTTTTGGGACAGAGAGAGACAGAGCATGAACGGGGGAGGGGCAGAGAGAGAGAGACACACACAGAATCGGAAACAGGCTCCAGGCTCCGAGCCATCAGCCCAGAGCCTGACGCGGGGCTCGAACTCACAGACCGCAAGATCTTGACCTGGCTGAAGTCGGACGCTTAACCGACTGCGCCACCCAGGCGCCCCTAATGGCATTTCTATCCTATGGAACAATATGCAACAATTTAGAAGAATAAACTAGGTTTTTTCTTACTACTTCCACTGATCTATAAGACATGTTATGTTTTAAGAAAAAAAAAAAAGCACGGTTCAGAGCACAAAGTATAGTATGATTACTTTTTAATCCTCAGATATTTGTGTAAATATATAGAGAAGAATGAAGAAAAACTCTTATCCAACAAAGGGGAAGTTGGAGGTGGAAGGATGATGGACACTTCAGCCACCAACTTGACCCTATCACATATCTATCTCTTCGGCAGAGCCATATCTGTCTCTGAAACAGTGACTGATTAAGAGAAATCATTCTTTCATTCTTGCGTTCAGCTCCCTTTTACTGACTCCGATCACATTGGTAGACTTCTTTATTTTTTTTTATAATTTTTTTTAATGTTTATTTTATTTTTGGGACAGAGAGAGACAGAGCATGAACGGGGGAGGGGCAGAGAGAGAGAGGGAGACACAGAATCGGAAACAGGCTCCAGGCTCTGAGCCATCAGCCCAGAGCCCGACGCGGGGCTCGAACTCACGGACGGCGAGATCGTGACCTGGCTGAAGTCGGACGCTTAACCGACTGCGCCACCCAGGCGCCCCTGGTAGACTTCTTTAGAGTTCACTCTAATAATAACAGCACTTCATGACTGTCAAATAGGTACAGTTTACAAAGTACTTTCTTACTCATGGTTGCTTTTGGTCAGGAAAACTGGGCAAGTACTAATACCCTCATTTTCCAGGTGAGGCAGGATTAAATGGATGGTCTAAAAATCACACAATTGGAAGAGCACCGAGCCCATGCCTCCCGCCTGTATCTCCACTGCCCATCATGCACCAGAGTAATGCTCACTGAACGGAAATACCATAGTTGATAGACTTCGTGCACATAAGATGAGTCAGTCTTAGACCCAGCTGAAGGAATACGGTTATGGAAGAACACAAAGTCCCATTGGGCTCTTCTACATGTAACAGTGTCCAAAACGATGAAGATAGCAGTAGCGTGTGCTCGTTTCACCTAAGAGCCCAAGAATTTAAGTGACTCGCCCAGTGTCCTGTGGTTAATTAACAGCAGAGTCAGGTCTGTACCCTAGCTCTCCTGAGCCTGGTCCAGATCCTTCCACCACTCTGCTTTCGCCTTTCTACTGCATTCCTGCTGCATAGTTTATCTTTATTTTTTGTATTTGAGTCATTGCAGGTGTAGAATATATGATCAGGGATGGATGGCATACAAAATCTCTGTTGCTTTTTCTTCCCAAGAACTTCAGTCCCATAGTGTAGGTACAAAACCAGTTAAAAGAAGCCTGGGGCGGAAAAACGCTAGGAGAAAATGGATTCCAATAGATTGATTTTTCAGATGAAGGAACGAATGGAAGCCTAAGGAGATGAGGTGATTTTTTCCATGTTCAATCGGGAAGGGTCATAGACAGTTGCAAAGTGCTGTTCTCCTCCTATTTCCCCATCCTGTCTCATAGATTAAAAGATTGCACCAAGCATGGGAAATTCCAGAAAGAGCTGAGAGATGAGAGGATGTTCTCTTGAAAAATTCGAAAGAAAAGAGAATCCAGGTTTGGAAAGCTATGCTAAAAGGATGAAAAAGCAGAACTAAGGACATGAAAGTGGAATTTTAAATGCAATCTCAGTTTTTTCTTTTATCACTGGACTTTAGTCCATTAACTTAGAGTTTGAATCCATCATCTAACTCTTCATTTTCTTTTTTCTAACTTTTCTATATTTCTTTCTCACTGCTTCTTGCCTTCTTCTGGATTACTTATTTTGTTACAGCTTTTTTTCCCCTTTATTAGCTTTTTGGCTATGTATCCTTCTGTCCTTTCAAAGTGGTTATCCTTCAGATTATTCTATGTTACCTGTATTTAAGGCCTCTAGAATAAATTCATATTTTCATCCTCTTCCAAGTAACAGGCCCTTAAACACTTTAATCAAATTTACCCTCTTCACACCTTTTTTGTTGTTGTTCTCATGTATTTTCATTCTTCACAAATTTTAAATCCCAAAGACATTCTGACATATCTTATAAAATTTACCTTAAAAAAAAAAGTTTACTCCGGTATTTACCCTTTCTGTTGCTCTCCTTTATTTCTTATATTTCCACTTCTCCACATAGGAATGTATGCCCTGTCACTGAAAAACTTCCTCTAGTATCTCTTACAGTATGCTAGCAAGAGTTTTGGAAAGTTTTTGTTTGTCAGGAAGTTTCTTTATTTTGCCTTCACTCTTGAAAAAAAAAAAATTCCTTGCCAGGTGTATAGCATTCTGGGTAGAAAGCTCCTTTCTTCCAGCATTTTAAAGATGTACTGTCTTTTGCCCTCCAGCTGTACTGTTAAAATGTCACATTGTTACTCCTCTGCAGATAATGCTTTTTTATTGGCTGCCTTCAAGATTTTTTTCCCTTTGTCTTTGTTTTTCATTAGTTTTACTGGGATATGCCTAGATGGATTTTTCTTGGCACTTGTCTGCTTGAGGTATAACATGCTTTTTGAATCTTGAGTTTAATATCTTTCATCAGTTTTGGAAAATTCTCAGACATTATCACTTCGTGTCTTTACATCTCTGGACTCCTTTCTATACTGTCATTATTTTTTACATAAGTCTAAATACTTTTTAATAAAAGTGGGTTATGCCCAAACTGCTCTTAAATTTGTCTTCTGAGTTCATTTCAGTGACTGTGCTTTCGCTTCCAGAACTTCTATTTGATTTTTGTAAATTATTTTTCTTTATTTTGTTTTTAATGTGTATTTATTTATTTTGAGAGAAACAGAGATTACGAGCAGGGGAGAGGCAAAGAGAGAGGGAGAGAGAGAATCTCTCCATGCACCATGCTCAGCACAGGGCCCCACACAGGGCTCCATCCCCCAACTCGGGATCATGACCTGAGCTGAAATCAAGAGTCAGACACTTAGCCGACTGCGCCACCCAAGGGCCCCTGATTTCTTTTATAGGTTTTACTGTCGAAATTATTCATAATTTCATTGATTTTTTTGAATACGTTAATTGCAATTCCTTTAAAGCCTGCACCTGTGGGTCCATTTTTATTGGCTGTTTTTATTCCTGGTTTCATTTGGTCTTGCTTCATGGCGTATCTGGTGTTGTTTGGACGTCAAACACTGCATATTAAAAATTATACAGAACCTAGATGCATCCTTAACTTCTGTCAAGCAGATAAAATAGCGCGTATCACCTTTGTCCAATCAAGCATGAGTTTTCTCATGGCTAGATTTCTGTACTTTTGAAGGCTGGCTTGTTTCCAGTTTGACCTTACTGTTAGGGCATAGACCTTCACAGGTGTCCCAATGGAAAGCCTCAGGTGTTCACCAGTGACCTCTCTTCCTTGGAAGAATCTGAACTTGAATTTTCATCTCCACCCTACCTTAGGATTGTTGAGAGCGCTGTTTGGTTCCTTGGCACTTCTGTGTTCCGAGGGGCTTGGCACTTCAATTCCTGGCTACCTTCATACAGCCTTGGATTTCAATTTTTGTTTTCCATGCTTTGAGAGGAATAAAGCTCTTATCAACAGCTCTCACCCTTAGCAGATGGTCTAGGTTTGGCTTCCTTGCCTAGCAACCCATGCCCCTTAAAACTCAAGGGGAGAAAAACTGCATAAAATATCAACCTTACCTCAATATGTTTCCCTTCTTTACAGGATCTTGGACTCTCAAATCCTGGCTGCCTCGCTAGTTCTTTGATGCCCGAAAACAGACTTGTTTTTAACTTCATGGAGCGTTGTTCTCCCTTGAAAGTTTGATCTGCTATGAGATATTCAATTATTTTTAGAAGCACAACTCCTATAGGAGAAATTTATATGAGAGAAATACCAAATTAATGGAACCCCTAAATAAAAATTCAGTTATTTTTTTATTTTAAAGCTACACTTTCATGCAATTATACCTGTGATATAATTACCTTGAACACACACAAAAATGAACCCACAAGTAGTGAAATCTGAATAAGGTCTGTGCCTCGGACCCGTATCAGTCTCCTGGCTGTGACATTGTACTAGAGTATGATGTCAACTTTGGGGGAGGCAGGATGCCATTTACCCAAGTTACAAAGCTAATAAAGTGGAAAAGTTAGTATAAAATTTTTCATTACATTCTCTTGTGCTTTGATAACAAGAGAATTATTTGCTTTTTGTAATAAAATTAGAATATTAAAGAAGCGCATAATATAGGAAGTTAGACTCACTTAAGTACCATCACCCAGAGGAAACCTGTTAACAACACGCCGCATATTTATCTGACTTTATGTGAATAGTCCTTGTGATTTGATGGACTATTTTGAAAATTTTTAAATTCCTTTATTTACTTTTGAGAGAGAGAGAGAGTACACGCACACGAGGGAGAGGCAGAGAGACAGGGAGACAGGATCTGAAGGGGGGTCCAAGCTGACAGCAGCCAGGCCGATGTGGGGCTCCGACTCATGAATTGCGAGATCATGACCTCAGCTAAATTCAGATGCTCAACTGACTGAGCCACCCAGGTGCCCCATGCTAGATAATTCTTAAAGTAACAGGTTTTAATTCTTTTTCTTATGACTTTTTCATAATGTTTTTGTTTGTTTCCCTTTTAATTTCTTTGTAACAGACTCAGGATGTGTTTCACATTTAAAATTCTCAGGACACATAACTCGTATATTTTCTTTCTGGCATTTTTAATCCTTAAATACTCAACTCCTTCCTTATTTCTTAGCTGACTTTCCATTCATCATTTATTCTTCAAATGGTTTTCAACTACTCTGTGGAGAGATTTAATGTTATGACTTCTATTTTGCACGTAACACAATTAAGTGTATGTTATATGCTACACTTTCAGGCACCTTGCTTTTGTATGTATTTATACCCACTCTTTTGTTGTATCCATTATAAATATGCCAGGCAGTCTATGGGAAACGCTGTGAAAAATTTGTGTCTCCCTGGACATTTCTTGGCAACTTCCTGTGAATATATACTCATTTCAAAATTAAATTTAGGGGCACCTGGGTGGCTCAGTCGGTTGAGCAACCAGCTCTTGATTTCGGCTCAGGTCATAATCTCATGGTTCGTGAGTTTTGAGTCCTGCATCAGGCTCTGTGCTAGCGGCACAGAGCCTGTTTGGGATTCTCTCTCTCTCTCTGTCTCTCTCTCTGTCTCAAAATAAATAAACTTCGAAAAAATTAAAAATTAAAAAAATACATTCTCCAAAAATTATCAGTAGAAACTTCATCTGTGAGAATTGCCCCAGCTTTTGGTCAAAATGCGCCGTTCTTCACATTATAGGATAAATGTAAACAATTTTCCTAAGAGACATACACCTTATGACATTTAAGGTGTTCTCCATCTAGAGTTAAGGAAGAAGCAATCTTCCTTCGCCATATAAACAAGTGAAATTGTGCCGAGGGGGCTTAAGGAGGCTATGGGCCCTTTAAAATATATTTTTTAAAGGAAAGAGACTGTGTGAAGTCCACTGCTTTCACGGATCGGTCATTTGCGAGCATGCCAGTTCAGCTGGAGTAACTTCCTTTAGCCCATTAGAGAAAAGTTATAGAGAAGCCCAGTGTAATCTTCTGAATTTATGGTATCATCTGAGAAGGGATATTCTGTGACTATGAAAAGTTATAGTAGTTTGAGGCTAACAGGAGTGGGGGCAATGGTATGATTGCGCTTTCCTCCATGAATCAATTCCAGATGTTGCCATTAGATTCTCTGAGTGTTGAAGGAGAAAAAAAAAAAAGATATATATAAATATATATATATATATATACACACACACACACACACATACATATGTATATCAGTGTTAGAGACACGACAGAGTTAATCTAGTTGAAGCTTCTCCTTTTACAGAGGAGGAAACTGAGGCCTGGAAAGACTAATTGCGTGCACAGGTCCTACAGTCAGGTAGGAATAGGGTTGGGTCTAGAATACAGATCTCTTTCGAACCCAATAATACTCCAATTATTGGGCTCTCATAGGCCAGAGGAATCAGGAAATAGTACACAGACAATTTTGAGCCAAATAGTTCTTTTAATCCCTTCACAACCAGCACATAATAATACTACTACTTTGTGACATTTCAAAGCCTGGATTATATAGAGGCCTGAAAAAGAGAAAATGATAACATGAGAATTTGGGAGGTGCATTAGTGGAATAACTGAAAAGATCTAGGGTCCTTAGTGAGAGTACAACCCGAAATACAATGATTAATGATGTCGTAACGTGTCCCTTTCTAAACGGGATACGCTCTAAAATTTTACTCTTAATAACTTCCTCTAATAGAAGAAAGAGTATCTGGGACACCTGGGTGGCTTGGTCGGTTAAGCGTCCAACTTCGGCTCAGGTCATGATCTCATGGTCCGTGAGTTCCAGCCCCGCGTCGAGCTCTGTGCTGACAGCTCAGAGCCTGGAGCCTGTTTCAGATTCTGTGTCTCCCTCTCTTTGCCCCTCCCCTGTTCATGCTCTATCTCTCTCTGTCTCAAAAATAAATAAAAGTTAAAAAAAAAATTTTTAAATAGAAGAAAGAGTATCAAGTACTCCGAATTAGATCTGTTACTCACTTAACCGGTTTCAAAAAACAAATTGTCACTTGAACCATTATGTCATTGCTCATACTTCCAATGAAATTATTTTTCCTCGTCTCTCCTAGAGTATTAACCATATCATGATCTACTGATTCAATGTTTGTTTATGTGGGGACATTTGGAATGGCTCTTCAATAAGACTTTCAGAATGGCCACTTTGAAATGGCCCAGCCTCATTCTTCTTTCCCGGAGGGACTAGAGTCCAACCGGAAGTCCTCACACAGCTTGGAAGGCACAATCTGCATCTCATGAAAAACAATGCTGAAGTTCCACATTCTAGCAGAATGACCAAGTATGGGGGCTGGGATCGTGGAGGGGAAAGATGAGGAGCGGAATCTCAACACGCAGGACTTTGGTTCGTTCCAGTTGGGTTACAAATTGCCAACTGATCTCAACCCAAGTTTTAACCGGTGGATTAGATCTGAAAATCTCTATCATCATCTTATTGCTCACATCTAAAGAATTAGCTTATTAGGGGCGCCTGGGTGGCTTAGTCGGTTGAGCGTCCGACTTCGGCTCAGGTCATGATCTCACAGCTGGTAAGTTCGAGCCCCCCATCGGGCTCTGTGCTGACAGCTGGGAGCCTGGAGCCTGCTTTGGATTTTGTGTCTCCCTCTCTCTCTGCCCCAACCCACTAGCATTCTGTCTGTCTCTCTCAAAAATAAATAAACATTAAAAAAAGTTTTAAAAAAAGAAGTAGCTTATTAGAGTATTATTATAAAAAGCAAATATAGGAACAACTCGATCCAAAGGCACATTTTAAAATTCTACTTTGGTAAAAGCAAACTGCTTCTGAATTCCAAGCCTCAATTTTCTCACCTGTTAAATGGTGATAGTAATAATCTAGATAGCTTTAGTTTAAGTTAAGTCAAAATAATACATGCAAGAGAGCTAATGGACAATGAGTGGACCGCAATGGGTTTGTTGCGTTGTTGTTGTTGTTAATAGTAGTCTCTCGTCTTGGAAGCACAAAGTACTTGTTTTGAAACCATAGTATTTATTAACATTGTCTCATTAATGTTAATAAGATCATCGGTTCTGAACAATAGCATAGCAGAGAGAGAGAACAACATAAGGCAACGGCTACAATCATTTCACAAAACAGATGATACGCAGATATAAGATTTTAAGCATTCAGAATGCCCAAGGAGAAAGGACTATCTGGTATTATTAGGCTTTAAAAATGTGTAGGAGACTCATAGTCCATGAATGAGTATTAATCCAGAATGGTCCTACTACACTGCAAAGAAACGAAATTTTTATAGTTCATATAACATCAAGCATGGGGAATTTAATACAAGTTTTTAATATTTTTTTAAAAGTTTATTGCTTAATTTTGAGAGAGAGAGAGAGCATGCGGGAGGGCCAGAGACAGAGGGAGAGAGACAATCGCAAGGAGGCTCCACGCTGTCAGTGCAGAGCTGGACGCAGAGCTCAATCACACACCATGAGATCATGACTGGAGCTGAAATGAAGAGTTAGATGCTTAATCGAGCAAGCCACCCAGGTACCCCAATACAACTTTTCAATAAGGACCGCAGTGTGAGCACACATTCCAACACACAGAGAGAGGACGTTAAAGGATACACAGAAGCGGTCATCATTTGGACTACAGAAGACACTGGATATTAATCGAACCTGCTGTAGAGTTGACTCATTTTGTGGGACCTGTGTTCGCACAACAAACTATACCTAAGGGGCATTGCAGAGCATAGGTTCTGTCTTCTCTAACTAACCTTCTACTGGCTTCATAAAATCCAAATGTAAAGGTCTATCTAGATGGTGATAAGAAAATAGATAGCTGAGCTGATATGATAACCAAGAGGTTATCACCAAGAAACAGCAACACAAGTACACGGCAGTCCTTACAGAATGGTACTGATTTCATGCCATCAAATCCAGTTCTTAAAATTTCAAAATGAGGGGCGCCTGGGTGGCTCAGTCGGTTGAGCGTCCGACTTCAGCCCAGGTCATGATCTCGCGGTCCGTGAGTTCGAGCCCCGCGTCGGGCTCTGTGCTGACAGCTCAGTGCCCGGAGCCTGTTTCAGATTCTGTGTCTCCCTCTCTCTCTGCCCCTCCTCTGTTCATGCTCTGTCTCTCTCTGTCTCAAAAATAAATAAACATAAAAAAAAATTAAAAAAAGTTTTTTTTCAAAATGAATCATACTTCGATAGGAAACGTGCCAAGAGACACTTTTAAGCACTGGCCAAAAAAAGCTTCGTCTGATAAGTGTTCCTTCCTTCAGGACTTAGTCTGAAATAGGTGACAAAGACATTTGCATTCTGAATCTTCTGGAAACTTTCCCTTCTTAACATTTCTCTCCTGAGGCCACACTCCAGCAACGGCTTAAGGCAGGTTCAAGTCTACGATCTTCCTGTGCCCTAGTGAATGAACAAAGGACTCAGCGACCCTTACCTGTCAGGAAGCAATGGCAATAGAAGGTATCCAGTATTCAGTGGTCACCTCAATTTCATTTCCATTTGCAGCCACTCGAGGACTTAGCAATGCCCCTGTCATTTACCCCTATTAGCTTTCCTGATAATCAGAGAAGCTTTTACCAAAACAAAGTTAATCATAGTGCAGTTTTGGAAACATGGTATTAGGATCTATAATCTAAGAAAAAAGATTTCCCGAGCTCCATTGAATAAAAGGCCTCCAAAGGAAAGCTCACTGGGAAAACATGTCTTTCTTTTCATGTTTTTCTTCTAAGTGAAAATGTATGTGAACACCTAAAATCAGACTCTGGCAAATTAAATCAAAAGGGAATCTCTGTTTGGGAGGGCAGGGAAAAAATGCTTTTCGGAAGAGATTTTAGAAGGGAAAAGCAGAACCAACCCACATATTTTTTTTTTAAAGAGCATTGCCTTCATTGCCCAAAACTTAAAACTACTCAAGTGATCTAGAATAAAGTATTTATCCAAATATGTGTCCTTTTATGCTCTACTTTGTTAACCCTTATAAAAATGTAACATCAATATTATTTTTGAAAAAGACATTAAGAGTTAGTTGCGGGGGGGGGGGGGTGTGGCGCCTGGGTGGCTCAGTCAGTTAAGCGTCCGACTTCAGCTCAGGTCATGGGCTCATGGTTCATGAGTTCGAGCCCCGTGTCAGACTCTGTGCTGACAGCCCGGAGCCTGGATCCTGGAGCCCGGAACCCAAAGCCCGCTTCAAATTTTTATCCCCCTCTCTCTCTGCCCCTCCCCTGCTCGCACGTGGTGTCTCTCTCTCTCTCTCTCTCAAAAATAAGTAAACATTTTAAAAATTACAAAAAGAAGAGTTATAAAGGTCTCATAAATAGCTGGTGGGTTTTGCTCAATGACTTAAGTATAAAATGATCGCTCCCCAAACTTACAGATTAAATTGCCCTTGTTTGTATCCTGTGACTAAACTGGACTTCATAGCCATCAGTTAAGGAATTGTAGAGAAAGGCAACAGACGGAAAATGGCTAAGCTCTGTGATTCTTCTATGACTAAATATTTGAGGTGGATTCATGTCTGACCTGAGTGTTCCTCTCAACAGACAGGGGCCTGGAGTATTGTTTCATGTCCTCATGCACGAGAGAGTGGTTCCCAACAGGAGGGGCACTGGACCATCTGTTAACATTATCCCATGCATATAGATCATGAAATAAAATCAACTGCAGACCATCAGAAGAAACACTTCTTCGCCACAAGATATGTAATTGCTAATATAGTTCCCTAAGATAAGCAGAGGAGACGATTAGAATGATTACACAGTTGGGACCCTTTTTACAACCATGTATTTCTCTTTTGGACAATAGAGGTCAACTCTGCTTTGAAACCGGAAGTCAGTTTTATCACTCTATACTTCCTCTCGCTCTCCCTACTTCTATGGTTCACTTCTGCTGCTTTTGCTCTTGTACTAGCTTAGTGTCTATTCTCCTTCCTGTAATTGCAATTCTCTCGTCTGTCACCTTAGTTTCATGTTTCTTTTTTTTTTTAAGATTTTATTTTTAAGTACTCTCTACACCGAATGTGGGGCTTGAGCTCACAACCCCGAGGTCAAGACTCTCATGCTTTGCCAGCTAAGCCAACGAGGTGCCCCTTAGTTTCATGATTAAACGAATGCAGTATTTATCACCAGTTTTTACCACAGCTTGTCTATTCCTGAATTCTTTCTTTTTTCTTTTTTCTTTTTAAAATTTTTTTAATGTTTATTTATTTTTGAGAGAGACAGAGACAGAGCATGAGTGGGGGAGGGGCAGAGAGAGAGGGAGACACAGAATCGGAAGCAGGCTCCAGGCTCCGAGCTGTCCGCACAGAGCCCGACGCAGGGCGCAAACTCAGACCGTGAGATCATGACCCGAGCCGAAGTCGGACACCCAGCCGACTGAGCCACCCAGGCGCTCCCTAAATTCTTTATTTTGATTCATCTTATTTGAAGTAATTTTCCAGCAAGTGCTTTTTTCAAGACGGATTTATGAGTCCCATGTCTTGCCTTTGTTAACAGTTGAGGCTATCTGGAGTAATCTTTATATGAATGAGAGTATCTGGCTTGGTAAGGTTCCTTCCCCCAAGGTTGACAGATACTTATCCATCGCTTTCATATTGACTATTATACATAACATCCCATTTCTCTTGATAAACAGGATTCCCTTGAGAAGAAATTTTCTTTTATTATGTTTATAAATATTTTTCCATTTGCTGTGCTCTCCGTTTTAGAAACAGAGTTAGCCCTTTGCTGAATTGTCTTCTCTGTCTTCTATGTCTTTCATCTCTGTTTTAATTGTTTTAATATTTTTATCTTTTTCTTCTCTGAATTCCTTGGAAATAGCTCAAGACTTCTCCACAAGTGTGCATTTAACTTTCGTGTTCAAGTCCGTCTTAAGAATACATGAGGGGATATTTTAACGTATGCCTTCATAAAGCAATAGAAAGGATCAATTGATAAGAACACTAAAGAATGAACTGTATCCAGCTGAAATATATATGAATGTCTCCTTATGTGAGAATAATTCATAGCAGAAAATTCACTTACGATAAATATATTAAAAACAAGGACATGGCTGAAATTTAAAATTATGAAGATAGGTTTGTCTCTGTTTGCTTTATGATCTGTTAATTCTTTTTTAATTTTCTTTTTTTATTTTAGAGAGAGATAGTGAGCATGAGCAGGGGAAAGGGGCAGAGTGAGCAAGAGATCATCTTAAGCAGGCTCCAAGCCCAGTGCAGAGCCCGACTCTGAACTCAGTCTCCCAACCTGATCATGACCTGAGCCAAAATCAAGAGTCAGAAACTCAACTGACTGAGTCGTCCAGGTGCCCCTGATTTATTTGTTAATTCTTAAAAGATCGACTCTTGTGGTTTAGGGCATCATTTCTTAACAAAATTGTGTGGTTGCTTGTTATAACATCCTTTCCTTCACATTTGCCTTTAATGAAATGATCATAAAGAGAACCATTTATAGAAAAACGTAAAAGAGCTTCGTCAGTCCTTCTAAAACTGTGTGAAGTTTTTTTTTTTTTTAACTTTGCAATCAATTCCTATTGAATTTTGCATGATACTGCTGGATGCTGTAAGAGACAGACCAATCTAGACATTGATGTGAAATATGCTTGCGTTAATGTTTGGGTGGAGGAAATTTTTCCACATCTTGAGTTTTGCAAATGTTTTTTACTTTCCATTTCCCTATACAACATGTAATTCTATGGAACTAATTAATAAATTCATGATTCAGACACTGATTAAAGACAGTAAGAAAGACTTAGGAAAGATTTTCAAAGGAAACAGTTCAAGACGGACTACTTCAATGAGGGTGTGGCAGGAGGGGAGAGAGGTGGAACTCAACATACAAGGACAAGTGGAGATTGATAGCCAAGGGGCAGGGTGGGGGCAGTGGGTAGAAAACTGTCAACACTGGGGACTTCTGGGTGGCTCAGTGAGCTGAGCATCCAACTTCTGATTTCAGCTCAAGTTTTGATCTCAGGGTTTAGTGAGACTGAGCCCCGTGTCAGGCTCTGCATTGACAGTGTGGAACCTGCTTGGGATTCTCTCACTCCCTCTCTGCCCCTTCCCCACTCATGCTGTCTCTATCTCTGTCTCTCTCTCTTTCTCAATATAAATAAATAAACTTAAAAAAAAAGAAGAGAAAAGAAAGAAAGAAAGAAAAGAAAAGAAAAGAAAAGACAAAAAAAAGAAAAGGAAAGGAAAGGAAAGGAAAGGAAAGGAAAGGCAAGAAAA